>NW_021133448.1:0-509 GCF_004193835.3 Ostrinia furnacalis | reverse complement strand
CAAGACATTTTCCAATGTTAAAAACTCGATGTATAACAACATTCTTCATACACATACCTACCTAAAATGTATATTCGTACTTCATGTTCATTAATATTAAAGTCATAAAAGTAAAAAATTAAACAGTATCAAGATCGTTTATTCCAATTTCCCCAGTATTGCTCTCAACAAAGTTTATTTTCCCTATTTGCCATGAGATTCTGGTACACCTATACCTAATTAAATAAAAAATCACAACAATTGTCGGCCATTTAGGCTTAATGTGTTGGCGAATCAGGGAATTACAATCCCAATTCCTGGGTAATCGGTACCATGTGGCAACATCGGCCCAATCCGGCCCATCATGGCGGTTGTTTACTATTTTGTTTATTAAGCAGTTAATTTCGTTTGAGATTGTTTACAGGTTGTTTTATCACAAGAATTGGTGCAAAATTTTGTAGTGCGTGGTTGCGGTAGTACGTGGTGTCCTGGAAGTGACATAAGATTCCACGCGTAAGTGTTTATTTCGT
>NW_021133447.1:0-947 GCF_004193835.3 Ostrinia furnacalis | reverse complement strand
GAATTAGTTAGACCAACTTCCTGACGACAACTAGGCTAGATGACAAAATTTCAATGATTTGTCCGCCAGATAGATAATTAGAAAATATTAGACTCATATTTTTTATTTTCTTTCATAATTAAATAATAACATATTAGTGATAGTGCTACATCGAGTTGAAATGGCGCGATACGCCACGCTTGAGAAGAATTTTTACTCAAATGTGACGTCACGCGACATTTCAACTCAATATAATACTGTAATTATTCGATTATGGAAAAAATTAAAAAGTATGAGTCTAATATTTTGTAATTAATATCTGTCTGACGGACTAAATAGAATTTCGATTTCATTACCCAGTCATCATCCCTATTGGAACGCATTTAGAGATGTGCCGCTGAGAAAGTTCTCGTTCCCGGCAATATTCCCAGTGAGAATATTCTCGAGAACCGAGAACGCTCCCGGGAATATTCTCAGTGTTCTCGACAGAATGCATTTAGTTATAGGTAATTTTAATTTTGTTGTTTATATGTGATATTACCTGTAATGTTTCGATGTTTTATTAACTGGGCGTTAAGACTAGTCGTTATAAACAAGGCATGAAACGTGTGAGTGAGATATTGTTGTCGTGCTCACTCTTTTCGTGGCGAACGCGTACCGCGGCTTTAGGACTCGGCTACGGTATTTGAACATCAGTGTGCCTCTGAGTTTTAAGGCCCTTGCCACCCTGGCGGATCGCAAGCGGATTCAAAGTGGATTTAAAGCGGAGTGGCTATGCGACGGAGAAGCCGCGTGAAAATATCGTAAAGCTTCCCAAAGGCTGCCCAGCCGAGCTGGATTCGATGATTGACTTTTTTTTCGAAGTTGGACCTACCTAACTGGACTGTTTGTCCCAGGTATACATTATTGTCAACAACCTCGAGTGTAGCCTCTCCAACTTATAGAGGAGTGGGTGCAACACGGTCTTT
>NW_021133445.1:185438-301115 GCF_004193835.3 Ostrinia furnacalis | reverse complement strand
TGCTGCGACTTACTTCTGCGAGCTCCGGTGCGGGAACAAACTCAGGAACGTTCCCTTCAATGAGGGCTATCGTTTTAGCGCTCACCAGTTAGCGCCACTGTAGAGTAAGGTCCTGTCACTTGCTAGTCGCGAAGACAGTGGCACCAACTTGTGAGCGCTAAAGTGGTAGGAGGATTATCGCATTTGCACTCATCAAGATGGCGCCACTGTAGAGTAAGGTCCTGTCAATCGCCAGGGGTGCCAACTGTTAAGTATAAAAACGATAGCCCTCATTACATACATATTGATCTGTCAGCGCCGATGATCAGCGTGCGGTCAGCGCGACTCTAAAACCAGCCTTAAGCTTCATATACTCGAAAGTAATCTATTTTGTGTACACGTGAGTGGCAAGTGCCTTCAGCCTAAACGCATTTCTTGCTTATGCTAGGGCTGCTGCGACTTACTTCTGCGAGCTCCGGTGCGGGAACAAATCGAAGGTATACGCCGCGAGCGCGGGGTGGCCCTGCATGTGCAGTAATAACACACCACACATCTGGCACGGCGCCCAGGGGCCCGCGAACAGGCGAGACAGTTGGCTCAGGATAGTATCGATATTCCATCAATCGCCATACTATCAGTCATCTATCGAGCCACATCTCTTAACCCGCACCATCGCTTTAGTCCAGCGAAAAAAACTGTCAAAACTACACGCTTCTCGCAGCTCACGAACTCGTATCTAGTTTCTAGCTAGGGGTGGGCACTGGGGATAGTGTCTAGGTCTGCTGCGACTTACTTCTTCTCGGGAACTCGTATCCAGTTGAAAGCTAGAGGTGGGACAAGTGGCTAGGGCTTCCGCGACTGGCTTCTTGATGTTCCAGCGCGGGAACAATCCAGCGACAATACTATTAGATAAGGAAGCAGTAAGGCCCGGGCATTTTATGGAGCTTCCGAGCGAGAAAAGTCTAGCTACGATACCAATCGGAACTACGCAATACTTGCTACTCGCGACATGTATCCATTCCTAGCTAGAGGTAGGGTAATTGTCTTGGGTGACTTACTTCTGCGAGCTTAAGCGCGGGAAAAGTCTAGCGACAAAACTAAACAACGCACTTCTTGCTTATGCTAGGGCTGCTGCGACTTACTTCTGCGAGCTCCGGTGCGGGAACAAATCGAAGGTATACGCCGCGAGCGCGGGATGGCCCTGCATGTGCAGTAATAACACACCACACATCTGGCACGGCGCCCAGGGGCCCGCGAACAGGCGAGACAGTTGGCTCAGGATAGTATCGATATTCCATCAATCGCCATACTATCAGTCATCTATCGAGCCACATCTCTTAACCCGCACCATCGCTTTAGTCCAGCGAAAAAAACTGTCAAAACTACACGCTTCTCGCAGCTCACGAACTCGTATCTAGTTTCTAGCTAGGGGTGGGCACTGGGGATAGTGTCTAGGTCTGCTGCGACTTACTTCTTCTCGGGAACTCGTATCCAGTTGAAAGCTAGAGGTGGGACAAGTGGCTAGGGCTTCCGCGACTGGCTTCTTGATGTTCCAGCGCGGGAACAATCCAGCGACAATACTATTAGATAAGGAAGCAGTAAGGCCCGGGCATTTTATGGAGCTTCCGAGCGAGAAAAGTCTAGCTACGATACCAATCGGAACTACGCAATACTTGCTACTCGCGACATGTATCCATTCCTAGCTAGAGGTAGGGTAATTGTCTTGGGTGACTTACTTCTGCGAGCTTAAGCGCGGGAAAAGTCTAGCGACAAAACTAAACAACGCACTTCTTGCTTATGCTAGGGCTGCTGCGACTTACTTCTGCGAGCTCCGGTGCGGGAACAAACTCAGGAACGTTCCCTTCAATGAGGGCTATCGTTTTAGCGCTCACCAGTTAGCGCCACTGTAGAGTAAGGTCCTGTCACTTGCTAGTCGCGAAGACAGTGGCACCAACTTGTGAGCGCTAAAGTGGTAGGAGGATTATCGCATTTGCACTCATCAAGATGGCGCCACTGTAGAGTAAGGTCCTGTCAATCGCCAGGGGTGCCAACTGTTAAGTATAAAAACGATAGCCCTCATTACATACATATTGATCTGTCAGCGCCGATGATCAGCGTGCGGTCAGCGCGACTCTAAAACCAGCCTTAAGCTTCATATACTCGAAAGTAATCTATTTTGTGTACACGTGAGTGGCAAGTGCCTTCAGCCTAAACGCACTTCTTGCTTATGCTAGGGTTGCTGCGACTTACTTCTGCGAGCTCCGGTGCGGGAACAAATCGAAGGTATACGCCGCGAGCGCGGGGTGGCCCTGCATGTGCAGTAATAACACACCACACATCTGGCACGGCGCCCAGGGTCCCGCGAACAGGCGAAAAAGCTGGCTCAGGATAGTATCGATATTCCATCAATCGCTAGACTGTTAGTCAGCTATCGAGCCACATCTCTTAACTGGCACCATCGCTTTAGTCCAGCGATAAAACTAAAAACCACACACTTCTCTCAGCTCACGAACTCGTATCTAATGTCTAGCTAGGGGTGGGCACTGGGGCACTGGGGATAGTGTCTAGGGCTGCTGCGACTTACTTCTTCTCGGGAACTCGTATCCAGTTGAAAGCTAGAGGTGGGACAAGTGGCTAGGGCTCCCGCGACCTGCTTCTTGATGTTCCAGCGCGGGAACAATCCAGCGACAATACTATTGGACAAGGAAGCAGTAAGGCCCGGGCATTTTATGAAGCTTCCGAGCGAGAAAGAAGTCTAGCTACGATACCATCGAAACTACGCAATACTTGCTACTCGCGACACGTATCCAGTTCCTAGCTAGGGGTAGGGTAACTGTCTTGGGTGATTTACTTCTGCGAGCTAAAGCGCGGGAAAAGTTTAGCGACAATTTATTACTATTCAATTAATTTTTAGTCTGCAATCTGTATTAATTTTAACTGTGGAAACTTTGCTGATTTCTGTCCTATTTTTTGTGTGATTATTTGTCTGTATATGAAAATTGTTTGTTTCCCTAATATAAATAAATAAAATAAAATAAAATAAGACAAAACTATCAATACAACGCACTTCTTGCTTATGCTAGGGCTGCTGCGACTTACTTCTGCGAGCTCCGGTGCGGGAACAAATCGAAGGTATACGCCGCAAGCGCGGGGTGGCCCTGCATGTGCAGTAATAACACACCACACATCTGGCACGGCGCCCAGGGGCCCGCGAATAGGCGAGACAGCTGGTTGAGGATGTTGAACTTCTTCTCTTTGTTTGTCACGTGTTCCTGTGGAGGATGCTGATGTGAATGAAAACTTCAACCTGTTAGGCTGGGTTTAGTCACGCTGACGCACGCTGACCGTCAGCGCTGACAGCCGAATTGTATGAAGCGTAGGCGCCGAGCGATCAGCGTCACTCAGGAACGTTCCCTTCAATAGGGATATGTTTCCTGGGTCAAAAAGCAAGTTTTAATTAGTCCGTCAGTTAACTTATCAAAAAATACTCTACACGTATTTTTCACTTTTTCAAACTAATGAAAATTTAAAGAGATAAAGCGCGCCAAAGTTCATAATAAGAGGCCCGTGACGTCAATGCTTGCATAAAACGCCGCACGTTGTGACGTCGTGCGGAACTTCAACGCACCATAACTATGTAATTATTTGTTAGATTGACAAATAAAAATATATGTGTCCAATATTTTTTGATATTAAACATGACGGACTAAAAACATTTTTTTAGGAAACTAGCCTATTACATACATATTGATCAGACAGCGCCGACGATCAGCGTGCGGTCAGCGCGACTCTAAAACCAGCCTTCAGCTTCATATAGGGGAGACCGGGTACAATAGTACCACGGGTCAATAGTACCATCGGCGATATTTCTTCATACAAGCGACGTTAGATTGTGTGCATAGCGTCAGAATATGCGCTTTTTGTGTTTCCATCCGCTCACCAGTCGGCGGCGCTTGTGCTGAGAAACGAAGGTGTACAGGAAGGATTTTTGTTTTTTGCCCAGCCGCAGTAAGTTTTTATGTCAAATATATGAGCCCATAAGTTGCCTAATATGCTATTTGTTACCAAAGTATTGTTGTCAATAGTTNAAAAATAATTTAGATAGATTTTTTTTCTTATTTTTCCTAAAGTAGTCATGACTATGTCCATCCTGCGGCGCCGGCTTATCCTTGAATTTTGGGACACGTTGTATATCATCAAAACCGGCTTGATATATATCGGATATATATCCGATATATATCTTGATATATATCCCTTGATATACAGGGTGTTTGGCGCATTGTGTGCCAAAATGATTTGGCGGATAGAATGGGTCATTTCCTATATTTTCAGCCCCCATAACACGTTCCATGCCAGGCGGCTACTTTTATATTAATTTCACCAAAATACCCAAATCGCATCATTTAATTTCAATTTAAAAAAAAACTACTAGGCGTAGCCTCAAAGTAAATATTTTGTGAAGTTTTTACCTGCTTTGAACTTATTGTAAAGTAAAAAAAAAGTTCAAAATTCAAAATTTGAATATCAGTCCGAGTAGAGTCAATGCACTAATTTAAGGAATTTGTGAAGTTTTTGTTATTATTTAAACAAGATTAGTATACCGGATTAGCGGGGAGCCAGTCGTGGTTGCGCCAAATTTGTCAGTGTGTGCGTGCGCGCCGCATACGTATATTGGCGTGCTCACATACAAACCGCGCTCGGTGCGTTTCTATGAAGATGACCTACTCATTTGTATTTACTCTGCCCAAAGTGAGTCTTGGCCTCCGACAATAAGTCTCCATTTCGGTCTGTTCTGCGCCACCTTTGGTCAGTTATGGTTCAACCTATTAAAAGTAATGTATTTTCTGCCAATAAGCTTTTAAAAAGCGCCTATACATCCCAAGTGTAATTTTAACCCTACCATTGCTTCTGGACAGTAAAGTGGGCGGTATTGACTGAGAAGAAGCAGCTCAAAAGTTATTCTTTTCTACATTGTCTGTTCCTTTCAAGGTCGGGGGGAAAGATTTACATAATCATGTGCAATTGTGACTATACTTAAGATTAGTATGCTAACCTGGAGTTTCACATTTTATTTTAAAAACGTCTTTGCAAAATACTCAGGATCTTTAAATCTAACTGAACTGCAAAAAAAACTACAAATTATAAGAAAAAAGCGCTACTCACTTCAAATACTTACTTCAATCTTCTGCACCAAACCAGGCGCGCAAGTATTCACAAAATAGTCCCTGAACTTCTTTAGCTTATCCGCTTGTTCGGGCGTCAAGAACGGTAGGAATTCCTTGAAGGTGTCCACTAACTCCACGTCGCACAACGATTCGAGGTTCCGTGCTAATACCACTGGGTCGTCGTGGTCTACGTCGAATTTTGTGAACAGACTATTTATCCTTTTTTTCGTTTGTGCATGTTTTGCCAGTATCGCTGACCGAAGTAGTAGTGTTAATTGGAATGAATTCACGAGTTCTGAAAGAAAGTTTCGTGGATATTAGATTTGTTATAATTTTTTTGGTAAATATTACTAATGGCAACATTGTCAATCAAAGAGAGAGAGAGAGAGAGAGAGAGAGAGATTTAGTATGTAAGATGTAAGAAAGGAAATAAAAAATGGTGGATGTGCATGGAATAAAAAGATAAAGCATGCATGATAGCTCTAAAGGTTCTCGGAACACAAGAATTACATTAACATTTTACGATTAATTCAAAATCAAAAATATTATATTCTGTTTTAGCCAATTTTTTTGCACTTATGAACGTCAAAAATAATAATGTGCTTAAGGGACACTTTGTATTGTATGCTCGCTCACCTAAATCTTCTGCGACATTGCTGTTATCTAAATGATTTTCGTCTGTCTGTCGTTCTGATTTACCAGTCCCTTTCAAACGCTCCAGCCTTTGGTTAATATCTTTGTAAATGCAATCAGATTGCCTTTTAAACTTATTGACTAGTAACTTTAACCTATTCGTTATCCTTGGATAACTTCTATTCGTACAATGGCACATTTCTTTTCTTTCATTTTTATTCCTAAAGTAGTCTGTGATTCTCTTTTGCTTTGGCTTGAAAAACCTCCTCATTATGATGCAACATTTGCAATGATTTGGGTCTTCTTTCTGTGTCTTTTCTATATTTGAACTATTTTCCGTGAGGACCTTTTTATTTTCGACTGCACTACTAATGGGCGTTACGTTACAATCCACTGTGTTGGTTTGGAGACAGCGAACTTGTGGAGTTTCGATTGAGTTCATTTTCAATGGTTCTATCGTCATCAATTTCATCCCAGTGTTGCATCCATTTTGTTTCAAGGGTTGTATCACAATATTCGGTGTCGAATCTTCGATTACCGTGTCGAGAGGAACCAAATTGATTCCTTTGCTCGTTTCGACTAGTTTGAAAAGGCTCGAAGCGTTGTGTGCGCCATCAATGGAATCATTTATGGGTGTCATGGGTAGAGTGTTGATTTTGATGTCGAATTTGTCTTTGAATTCAGGCTTCGCGTCTGTGCTAATGACCTGCTCGGTGTAGTTTATTGGTAGAGCTGTTTTGGAAGGCACGACAGGGATGACGCCATTTAGATTTTCGAAGTCGATGTCGACTCCTTTGGGCGCTGTGCCCGAGGCGTGGGCTCGGCGGCGGAGGAAAAGCTGGAAAATGGAACGATTCGAGATGTTAAGAGTTGTTTTGTTGCAACAGCCAATAGGGATGTTTCCTGGGTAAAAAAGCAAGAGTTTAAATTAGTCCGTCAGTTAATGAGGGTTTTCGCGATTGAAATATTCACCGAATTCGCGAAAACCCTCATTCATAAAAAAAACTTGACACGTACTTTTCACTTATTCAAAATAATGAAAATTTAAAGATATAGCACGCCAAAGTTCTGAAGAAGAGGCCCGTGACGTCGAATGCTAAAAGTGTAGCACTTTGTGTCGTCACGTGGAACTTCAACGTATCATAACTTCGTAATTACTTGTTTGATTGACAAATAAAAAAATACGTGTACAATATTTTTTGATAATATAATTGACGGACTTAAAGTTTTTTTAGGTAACTAGCCTATTAGTGTGCTCTTTTAAACGATTGTACAGCCAACAGCACATTCAGACTGGACATTTTGTTGCAAAATAATACCTATTCTATTACATCGAAATAAGATGCCACAGTGTTTAGCTTGATGTGCTATCGTCTGTACAAGGTTTTAATTATTGCCATTTTAACTCGTTGGAATTGTCTCATATTTGGGGTACATGTAAAATTTTTAAGTAAAGTTTTATTTTAAATGTAACGATGCATGTAAATTGATATGTTGTTGGTAAATCTTTGACAATAAATAAATAAAAGGATATCAACGATTTAAAGGACAATGACCAAAAGTGGTCCAAATTTCCACCACCAATGAGACCTATATTGGCTTATAGTCCATTAAATAGAGATTAACTTTCAGTGCCGTGTGGTGACGGCAGAGTAGAATACATTTGTCACCAACCCCTACTCTTCCCGCGGGTGTCGTAAGAGGCGACTTAGGGACTACACATCAAACAGAGAATGGGCAGCAGCGCTCTCTGAAAAACATCAATCTTTTAAACTGCGATCTCCAACCCGCCTGCCTAGCGTGGAGATTATGGCAAAACCCTCCACTATAGTGGAGGAGGCTCATAGTCCAGCAGTGGACTGTAAAGGGCTGTTGATGATGATGATGATGAACTTTCAGTATGGGACGAAAAAAAAAAAGCTGTCAGTAAAAAGTTATGACTGTTTGAAAAATTGTAGTAGTTTACGCGCTAATGTCAGGAACTACTGGTCCGATTTGAAAAAATCTTTTTGTTATGGATAGCCCATTTATCAAGGATGGTTTTAGGATAAATAACATCACCCTACAACCAATAGGAGCGGAGCAGTAAAGACAAATGTTGTAAAAATGGGAAAAATTATTCAAACTATTTTCACGCGTACAAAGTCGTAGGCACAGCTAGTATAATATTTAATAAACTTCATCTATAACCCCGCGCCACATGCGACATGACATAACATTCGTAGATTAGTCCAAATGTGCAATGGATAGAATGATATCAAGAAAATTTTTCGGATGAAAAGGTAAAAAACAGACTTTTCATTCAGTCATAACTTTTTACTGACAGCATATTTTTGATTGCGGTTTGGTTATAATGAATCAGTGTTTAGTAGACTATTTTACTACATTGGTCTCGTTAGTGGTGGACATTTGGACCACACTCCATACATTTTTGGTCATTGTCCTTTTAACCTGTATACAACCCAATCGAGCTAACTACGCACCAATGGAAGCTGGAATATGACTCTCCCTCCCACTTACTCGCACACCGTCAAGCGTCGTACAACGTCGCACAACGACAACGGTTAACTCGACCGGTATTTGAACTGTAGGTTCCTTAAGGTTCTCCACTTACCCTAAATCGCTTGCTGGTCTTGGCCAAATACCGGAGCCATCGCCTCGGCATTTCGTACTCGGGCTGCTGGTACAGCGTCAATGAAGGGTCGAATGCCAGCAGACGATGCTTCACTGGAGTCACCTGCTGCGTTCTGAAGAATACCTGACATAATATTTAGAATAGTTTTATTGTTGCAATGCCAGCTTGAATTAATACATGACTTACTAAAGCTAAAGATGTATTAGAAACTTCCTAGTCACAGAACGTATTGTTTTTTGACCATATCATGTGTCTAATTGAAAATTCTATAAGTATATTCCGCGGTGTATAATTCCTGGTGATCTTACTCACTTGTATAGGGTTGTCCCTTTCAGAAGTCCTGCGCACCTGCTGTAGATGATTGTGCAACAACTATGAAGAAAAAATAACAGAAATTATGGATAAATCCTAATAAAAGAAATAATCGATTTATTAGAGACAATAAATAATTTCTGAAAATAGCCAAGGCGGAGCAAAGCGGAGAAAGGTTTTCAATAACCAATCAGATTTCACCCACAAAACGCATGCGCGCGTCATTTCATATATTAGCTGTCACTAAGGCCGGCAATACACGGACCGCTTGAAGCAGTCAGGGTCGACAGCTTCAAGCTGCGACTGCACAGTGAACTGAAGAGTTCTATGGACGCACATACACGAACCGCTCGAGCAGTTGCAACTGAATCGGGCGGTCGACAGCACGGTGAATTTTCATCGTGCGGTCAAGCAGTCGCCAGCCATACACTGACTGCTCGAGCTGTCGACAGCTCTCGCGCAGTTACCTCCGCCCACTTTCTTCATTTCACGGCGCGCGCGCGTGATTTGTTGAGCAGTTAATACCAACTGCTCGAGCAGTTATCGCTGGCAGCTTCAAGCTGTTGATTCTTGACTGCAAGAGCGGTCCGTGTATGTTGATCACTGACTAACTGCTCGAGCTGTCCGTGTATTGCCGGCCTAAGGGTTTCCAACGCACCGAGCTGGACAGCCAAGGCATCATGTGTTTGACGACCAGATCGACCGCATACATGAGTCCCCAGCGGGCCTTGCTTGGCGGAGTGACACACAGGGACCTTACAAAGCTCTATTCAACGCTGTGCGTTCGACTTCGTATAGCGTTGCTGCTTCACTTAAGCAAGCATCGTTTATTAATACGGGTAGTTTTATGTTAGTTCGGTCGGATGAATAAAATTTTTGCATTCAAAAGTGGTTTTGACTAACGCGCTTGATTAAGTGGTTTTGACCGATTATGAGTTTTGACTGTAACATTAAAGCCATGTATTCATTAGGCAACATTTGTTTATAAACACGTTTATAAACTGTTCATACTATCCGTTCGCGATAAGTTTGCCGCTGGCGATATGACGTCACTCGAAAGAAAACGTCTATAACTTTAGCAAACTATATGGAAATTATTTTTTATTTATTAATATTCATAAAAATTGTGTATTTGCGTAAAATAAAACACTCATTTGCGTATAATCACCAATTATTTGCGTTTAATCGCGGTTGGAGGAGGGGATGCGCATTCCACGGACCGGCAACTTAGCGCGAACGGGTAGTACACAATGTTTCATAATGTCATCTCTGTAAACAGTTTATAAACAGTCCATGAACATAGGTGACGAAACATTGTTTATGATACACGTTGCCGTGCCCCCGCTATGAGTGGAGAGCAAGTGTGGACGGCCAAGTTTCAGAAACCTGTGTTTATGGTAAACTTGTTTCACACTAGTCATAAACAGTTTATCAACAAATGTTGCCTGATGATTACGGCTTAGCACTGTTTCAAACGTACCGAGCCGGACAGCCAAGGCATCATGTGTTTGACGACGAGGTCGACGACGTATATGAGTCCCCAGCGGGCCTTGCTTGACGGAGTGACACACAGGAACCAATCCCAAAGCTCTATTCAACGCTGTACGTTCGACTTCGTATAGCGTTGCTACTTCACTTAAGCAAGCATCGTTTATGAATACGGGTGTTAACCTCGTAAGTCCCCGCGTACTTGTACAAGTACATACTAAGCATAGTAGTTCAGACCTGACATTTAAACTACATAGCAAGAGTAACTGCCTAATGTACTTACCCAAGTACAAATTTTTCTTTCCCCATTTACCGGGTAGTTTTTTTACAATGGCAAAAATTATACGACCATACTCATTCAATACTCTATGGTCAATTCCGCCATGTTAGACAGGTAACGTCAACTGTCAGTGTCAGAGTAATTTTTTCGCAAAATGGTTACGCGGTCGGATTGCTGGCCGACACGAGGATAGTTTATCTGTTTATATCAAAGTAATCTTATGTTTTTTGTCTTATTTTTTAAATGTATCAGTAAATATAAGTTATAGTTTTTGTAAATAAAACAAAATTCATGATCGGTCAAAATAATTTGTACTTGATATAGAACGTTAGGCGTTTGTTTCAAAAATTATTGTATGAAAGTTGTATTAGGTATGAAATTAGCGTTTATTTTTCTTCAATGTTCATTAATATGTAATTTCTTTCATAGTATAGCTATGTCCATCATTCTTTTTTTATTTGAAATTTGAGTTCAAGGGCCTATTTTTGCGTATAAAATGTTTAACTTAATTTTATTTTTTAAATTAGAATTTAATCTTCAAAGACAGCTCGTACTAATTGTCGTCCGTTTCCATTAAACAAAAATAAATTATATTTTTATACAGATACCAATTTTCAAAAAATGTCTTAATTTCTTTTATAGCTTAATGTTGTTTTAATCTACCTACAAAATTTCATAAAATTTTAATTTATGGCTTTTTAAAAAATCCCAAAAAATTAATATGGAAAAATTAATTTTGGTGAAAATCTCCATATAAAACGCTGAGGACAAATAATTTCGTCTTAAAGACTGAATTTAATAATTATTGCTTACTTAAGTGACGTTTAGAAGAAAAATATGATTTATTTTTAATACTTAAATAAAACCTTTGTCTTAGTAATATTATTTTTTTACACTGTATAAAAAGCCTAACGTACTTACAGGAGTACAAACTATTTTCAATATTTTTCTTTTGAAACAGGTGCTAAAGATGCTAAACTTACAGTAAAAAATACAAAACATAAGGTAACACTTAAGAAACTATGTAAACCGTCAATTTTTTATCTCGGTCTGAAGCACATTTCTTAGTTTGTACTTGGTATAGTACATCCGGCAGATATGAATACTGCTGTTGAAAAAACACAGGACTTACGAGGTTAATGTTACAGTCAAAACTCAGAATCAGTCAAAACCACTTTTGAATGCAAAAATTTTATTCATCCGACCGAACTAATTGATAATTTACAAAACTTTTACCTGACGAATACACTGATTTCTTAAAAGTAGTACCTAAGGTAGATCATTTTGTATGCACAAATCACAAAAACGTTACACTTTAAATGGTTTTATAGCACATTTGTATGATTTCCAAGTAATTTTCACTTTCAAGTAATGAATTTTGACTGATTTTTGCCTTTTTTTTCTTGGTGGACTATCCCGCGGATTTATTGCCGCGGCGATTTTGCCAATGTCAAGTGTTCAAGGAGACTGACTGATGGTTAAATTTTAAATCAAAGTCAAAGCCACTTTTGACTGATTTTTGTAGTCAAAAGTGCTTTTGAGTGGATTATGAGTTTTGACTGTAACATTAAGGCTGAGTTGCACCACCTAACTTTAACCGTGACTATTACGATAACTGGTGCATTTTTTATGGATTTTGACGATTTTGACAGATTTTTGACGTTTCTTAATGTCAAAGTAAGATGGTGCAACCCATCCTAAAGCTGTTTCAAACGTACCGAGCCGGACAGCCAAGGCATCATGTGTTTGACGACGAGGTCGACGACGTATATGAGTCCCCAGCGGGCCTTGCGTCCGCACGGCCGCGGCGGCCGCTTGTATATCTCGGGATTGGCCTCCACGTAGTTCCAGAACTGCTCTAGACCTAGGGCGATGTATCTGAAAAAAGTATTTATTTATTAACTAGCTTTTGGCCGCGGCTTCGCCCGCGTGAAATTTAGTTTGTCACAGAAAAACTTAATCGCGCGCGTCCCTGTTTCAAAAACCGGGATAAAAACTATCCTATGTCCTTTCCTGGGACTCAAACTATCTCTATGCCAATTTCATCAAAATCGGTTCAGTGGCTTAGGCGTGAAAGCAAGACAGACAGACAAACAGAGTTACTTTCGCATTTATAATATTATTATAGAAGTATAGATAGTATAGACGAGGCATTGTGCAGGTATAGTTATAGAAGAATTTGTAGTTTGATAACTGCTTGTTCAGTAAAATTACTGGCTAGCCACTAAAGCTAAGCTAAGTAAGTTGCCACACTGGCGGATTGCAAGCATTTTATAAGCGGAGCGACGCAACAAACACGCCGCGCGTGTGTGAAAACGCTTGTAATCCGCCAGTGTGGCAAGGCCCTAAGTTTTAGTGACTTGTGAGGACAAAATGACGAATCCCAAAGCACCCTCGGGTTATCTTTCCCCAGCAACGCAGGATTTTAACTACTGTTCTGTGAAGTTATGGAAGCCGACTATGGCTAAGAAGTAATAACATTTTAACTGAAAGAAATTAAGTGAGGGTAGTCGCAGCTATTGTTGTCTTATGTAGCCCCGCGAATCGAGATACAATAGAAATCAATTGTTACGCATTCTTGTGCGACCGCTAGGAGTTTGATCGGATAGGGTAAATATAAATTTATTTGGACAATCTCATACAGCGCCATCTAGCCCCAAAGTAAGCAATTAATATGCTTGTGTTATGGGTGCTAGCTTAACGGATATACTACTTATATACTTTAAATAGGGTACCGTGCTGAAAGTATAATTTGGGTTATCCTCGACGAGCAAAGCCTTAAGCATAGGTTTGACTAGGGCCACCTTTGAATATTTTCAGAAGGTAGGTACTTACGAATCCTCGCTAGGCATGTATATGCAGCGGCGGTTGTGGTGCGGCCGGTAGGGCATGGGCGGCAGCAGGTGAGGGTAGACGAACACGCAGCTGTTGGCCACTACCCGCATTAGAGTCTCGTGGAAATCCCCGATGTAAGGGTTGTTGTTCGCGTGCCGTCGGCGACTGGAAATTAGTACATAATAAACATTGTTGGAACTAAACCCTGGGTTGCACCATATTACTTTAACTATAACAAACGTCAAGTCTGTTAAACTCCATATATTACATCGGGTTAAGGTATAGTTACGGTTAAAGTTAAGGTGATGCAACTCACTCAGCCTATGTATTGCCATGAAAATAAGATAATCTTTAGAAATATCAAGTTTGTTTAATTAAATTAGATGAAATATAAAGACTTACCATCTATCTGATTCTTTCTGGATGAACCTGAAAGAAAAAAAAACAAAACATTTCTATCGGAAGATATTTTTAACAATTTAAAAGTGCACAAAACTATATGTTTTTATTTTGTGTAAATGTTTCACATTCCTTTGTTGAATTTATGACGTAACTAAATAGGCACAAACTATGAATGCTTCCAAAATCAATCAAAATAAAAAACGTGACAACACATTTTGACACGTGTTTCTGACTGAAAATAGCCAATCTGAAAAGCAAGTTACTATTTTTCGTTGTCTTTGTACTCTTAACACAAGGCAATAAAGTACAAAACAACGTGGTTACTATATTACCATTGACAGATTGTGGGATAGAATAAAGAAGTGTCACTTACTCAACCAGCTCAGTATTTTCCGGAGTGTTCTCCGAGACGGTCTCCGCCCACGATTCGACCAGTTCCATGGCGGGCCGCAGGTTGCATACATTCACCACCGACTTGGGATTCGCGGTTGCCATCTTTGAGAAAGTTTCCTAGGACAGAGGTCAGGTTACGACACTTGTAAACATCGTGGGTAAACGTAATAAGTAAAAATAAAGAAAAGAGATTACGAAAATCTTTGATGGTTTGACAAAGGAATAGGAATAAATATCCTTGACGCACTGTACATTGCGCCATTTGATCCCAAACTGAGTAAGTATTTTGAATGACAAGGATATATCCGGACGTAACCGTCAAACTTTGACGTTTTAAATCAAACATCAGGGATCGAATCAATTCAAGCCTTAATCAGGAAGTCGTTAAATAAAGTCAATTTGAACTTTAGGCCTCAAAGATAAGGTATAATATTTTTTTCCATAGCCTACCGGGCTAGGATGTGCGTCATAGCAGGCCTGTTCATCTCCGCGAGTTTACATCGAAAACAAAACACGCACGACGGCCCACCTACAGGATACTATTCGACAAGGCCTCACATACGAGCGAACATTGACTCACGCACGCGTATTCATGTGTATGATGGAAGAAAATAAAGAAAATGGTGTACTAAATACTGTGCAGTATTTAACTGCCTAAATAATAATAAAAACATAGAATGTACTTTTTTAAGTTGTCTCTAGACACTGAGAGGTAAATAAGTAGTTAATATTATTCATGATAATTCATGCTAAATCATGTATTTCCTCCGCCATTTTCCGCAGTTTGGCACCTCACGTCACATCATTTTACCGAAGTCAGCCCTATAGCTTCGGCGCAGTGCCGAACACTGACGTTTGTCAACAAAATGGTGCTTGACTCTTGAGACAGGCTAAATTACGCCATATTGTTAATGACATTGAGCATACATTTTTTTAAATACCTTCGCGAAGTAAAATTTCTGTACGTAGTACTTATTATTATTCTGTGGTCATAGTAAAATCTTATCAATGATTATAGACGACAAATGAATGGGAAAATCGATAAATTGCCTCGCTAAAAGGTTATCATACCGTGCGTTCTAGGCTTACTGGTCAGTGGTTCAAAATACACTTACCAAATACTCCTTGTAACTTGGCCCGTAAGACCAGTGTATGGGGTGCACGTAAAGTTGCAAGAAGTTGGATGCTGCTAACTGGATGTGCATTCTGAGCTGCTGTTGGAGAATCAGGACTTGCTCGGGCAGTATCTGAAACAATATGATATTTCATTATAAAAAAAAATTCGCTATATAAGAAGAAAAAATACGCATGTGGTGCGCTAGATGGCGACACAGTAGCTTTTTTGTAGCAGTCAGCCCTATCGCATCGGCATAGTACCAATGACTGACGTATGTAAACGAAACGGTGCTCGACTCTTAGACAAGCTAAATTACACCATATTGTTGACGGCATTGGGTAAACATTTTTTAAATACTTTCGCGAAGAAAACTTTCTGTACTAGTTTATTATTATTGTGTGGCAACACTGGCGAATGACAGAACTTACTCTACTGTGGCGCCATCCTGGTAAGTGCAAATGCGATAGTTGCACCTACCGCTTCAGCGCTCACCAGTTGGCGCTACTGTCTTTGCTACTAGCGAGATTTGGCAAGTGCTGAGAAGCGCCGCAACAAACTCAATCAATACTGACCGTCCATAACGCCCCCTGTTGCGCGCCATCTTGACTGGTAGCCTCAATATGGTCCCGGTCAAGAGGGCGCGTAATCCGCAATCTTCATCGTGTTGGTTCCCGCTGAAAACCAGCTTCTCGACATGGCGCTTGTTATGTCGCGAATATAGCTGAGCGGACGCCTCTTCAGCATAGCTTGTAGTTTAATGTTATATGTACTGTATTTTTCAGGGTTCGAAAATATCGGATATTTATTATAAATATCAAAATATCGGATATTTATGATATATATCCGATATATATCAACTTTGATATATATCAATTTTGTATGAAAGCCATAGTATTATCTTATTGTATTATTCATGAATACTATTGCATATGTGTTACATAAACATGTTTTTAATGTTTTTAAAACTTAAAATCAGACAAATAAAGCAAAAACATAAAATATCTTTGAAATACGGCAAAATCAACTAAAAAAATAAAAATCTTATGTCAAAAAGTACAAATACAGTAACAAATTTTTTAAAAGTTGATATACNAAGAAAAGTAGTACGAAAATCGTTGATGGTTTAACAAAGAAATAGGAATAAATATCCTTGACACACTGTACATTGCGCCATTTGATCCCAAACTGAGTAACGCCCGTATTCACAAACGATGCTTGCTTAAGTGAAGCAACAAATCGAACGCACAGCGTTGAATAGGGCTCTGTGATTGGTTCGTGTTTGACCCTGTGCGTCCATGCGCACTGTGAGACCTCATAGTAATGTTTGTGAATATGGGTGTGAGACTTGACAAACTTTGACATTTTAAATCAAACCTCAGGGCTCGAATCAATTTAAGCCTTAATCAGGAAGTCGTTAAATAAAGTCAATTTGAACTTTAGGCCTCAAAGATAAGGTATAATATTTTTTTCCATAGCCTACCGGGTTAGGATGTGCGTCATAGTAAAATCTTATCAATGATTATAGACGAAAAATGTATGGGAAAATCGATAAATTGCCTCGCTAAAAGGTTATCATACCGTGCGTTCTAGCTTACTGGTCAGTGGTTCAAAATACACTTACCAAATACTCCTTGTAACTCGGTCCATAAGACCAGTGTATGGGGTGTACATAAAGCTGCAAGAAATTGGAAGCTGCTAACTGGATGTGAATTCTGAGCTGCTGTTGGAGGATCAGGATTTGCTCGGGCAGTATCTGAAACAATATATTTCATTATAAAAAAAAATTCGCTATCAAAAGAAGAAAAAATACGCATGTGGTGCGCTAGATGGCGACACAGTAGCTTTTTTGTAGCAGTCAGCCCTATCGCATCGGCATAGTACCAATGACTGACGTATGTAAACGAAACGGTGCTCGACTCTGAGACAAGCTAAATTACACCATATTGTTGACGGCATTGAGTAAACATTTTTTCAAATACTTTCGCGAAGAAAACTTTCTGTACTATAGTCTTTTTCACGTAAGATGATCCGTATGACACTTCAAGGTTATCCATATTACGCATACTACATATGCAGAATATTTTTGAAAAAATATTTGTATTTTATTAGCAATATAATAAAAAAAAATTAACTACTTGTCTTGAAATATATAGTAAAATCTGAGTCTATTAATTATATTTTAATTAAATACGATGTAAAAATATTTTTTATTTAATTTACGCAATGTGTGAAACGGAATAGATTTAGTGCTGGGGTANCGCCTGGCATGGAACGTGTTATGGTGGCTGAAAATATAGGAAATGACCCATTCTATCCGCCAAATAATTTTGGCACACGATGCGCCAAACACCCTGTATATCCTCGAACCCTGGTATTTTTATTTTATTTTTCTATGCTGAATAAAGTATTCTTATTCTAAGTGAAGTGTATAAGCTCGTCTTATTTGCCCTCTTCCTGAACAAGACTGCCCTTTTTCTGTTCCAAAAACTGGGTACGCCCATATAGGCTCACCGTGTTCGGCAGCTGTCTGAAGGAACTTATTTAGCATATCTATAGTATGTTTGCATGAGATTCTTCACTAGACTTACCGGACCGACGACCTCATAAAGGTAGCAGGAAGGCGCTGGATGCAGGCCGCTACTAATCACTGAGGGTGGCCTATGTTCAGCAGTCCAGTCGACGTTCTATGACTGAAATGATGATGAGACTCACAGTGTTTGTGTCGTTGACCTCGACCTGCATGCGGTGCTGGGCGGGCGGCGCCTGCAGCCCCCGGACGGAGGGCGGCGGCGCCACGTCCAAGATGTCCTGCGGCGGACGCTGCTCCTCCATGCATAGGCTCACCACTTATAGGGCCCTTCTTAGGTCAGTCTGCCTCTCCTTAGGCCAGACTGCCCCTTCTCAGGCCAGACTGTCCCTCCTTAGGCCAGATTGCCCCTCGTTAGGCCAGTCTGCCCCTCATTAGGCCAGACTGCCCCCACTGGCCCAAGCACACGGCTGTCTAGAACTCACTCACTACATATTACTCGTATAAGCTAGTGTTCCTTCACAGACTGCGGTCATAAGCTGTGTGGACCGCACGATGCAAGCTTCCGCCCACCGTCTTCCTCACCGCGTCTGACCATCTCGTCGGTGCCCTGCGATGTGTTTCTATGGGACGCTTGACAGCTATAGTCTGGTCTGTGAGCACGTAGAATTTTATCGCACACTCACTGCGGGCGCCCGTCGCACAGTCGCGACAGCAATATAATTACGCGCGAGCGATAAGGATGGGTAGCTTGGGGTCATTGGACAAAAATTCTACGTGCTCACAGACCGGGCTTCAGACTCACCGTGTTCTGGTCGTTGACCTCGACCTGCATGCGGTGCACCGCGGGCGGCGCCTGCAGCCGCCGGACGGAGGGCGGCGGCGCCACGTCCGAGATGTCCTGCGGCGGACGCTGCTCCTCCATGCAGAGGCTCACCACTTATAGGGCCCTTCTTAGGCCAGACTGCCCCCACTGGAGATTGTAAGCCACTAGCTACCTTATGTTCCGTTCTGAAGTGTCTAAGGTCGTCTTATTTGCTCCCTCTCCTGGTCCAGACTGCCTCCCCTAGGACAGACTGCCCCCTTTTTGGTCCAAAAGCTGGGTATGCCCATGTATACTCACCACTTTCGACTGTTTGGAAGAACTTACTTAGGCTATGGTCTACTATAAACACCGTAGATCACGTAGAGCGTCACGCCATAGGCTGTGTTACAATGCTTACTATAGAAGTGTACTGTTGTGGTCTCTTTCAGACGTTGACGTTGGCATATGGACACTTTGGACGTCAGCGTATGGACACTTTGGACGTCGGCGTATGGACAATTTGGACGTCGATAGGGACGTTTGACTCTGACATCCTAGTATGCGTACAATAGCGTTTAAAGGAGACCGTAGCCTTAGCTTATAGTATGTTCGTATGAGATGCCTCACCGCTAGACTCACAGTGTTTGTGTCGTTGACCTCGACCTGCATGCGGTGCACCGCGGGCGGCGCCTGCAGCCCCCGGACGGAGGGCGGCGGCGCCACGTCCGAGATGTCCTGCGGCGGACGCTGCTCCTCCATGCATAGCCTCACCACTTATAGGTTCTTTAGGCCAGACTGTTTCTCATTAGGTCAGGCTGCCTCTCCATAGGTTAGACTGTCCCTCTTTAGGCCAGATTGCTCCTCGTTAGGCCAGTCTGCCCCTCATTAGGCCAGACTGCCCCCACTGACCCAAGCACACGGCTGTCTAGAACTCACTCACTACATATTGTAAGCTAGTGTTCCTTCACAGACTGCGGTCATAAGCTGTGTGGACCGCACGATGAAAGCTTCCGCCCACCGTCTTCCTCACCGCGCCTGACCATCTCGTCGGTGCCCTGCGATGTGTTTCTATGGGACGCTTGACAGCTATAGTCTGGTCTGTGAGCACGTAGAATTTTATCGCACACTTACTGCGGGCGCCCGTCGCATAGTCGCGACAGCAATATNACTTTAAAAACGCATTGAAAATAAATTAATAGTTTTTAATTTAGAGAAACAGAACCAGTACTTTTTAGGAATCGTTTTTTTGAACACGAACCATGAAATTTGAATATTATCAATAAAAAATTGTTACAAAAATTGTGTAATAACAAATTACAATTTTTTTTTTTTTTAAAAGATTATTATCTTTTAAAAAAAAAAAAAAATTGTAATTAAAAAAAACATGTTTTTTTTTGTTAAATAACACCTATACAAAATATTTCTCTAAAAGTAGGTTATACTAACTCTTCGAAAAAAATCGATAGATAAATCGCTATGGTTTAGTTATGTGACTATGGCTAGACAAAGTGCCATTATAATCGCAAACCAGTCGAAAAGTGGTCGAAAAGCCCCTTTTTTGTATGGAATTTGACGGATTCGATTTTCGATTCGATCAAAAAGTGCGTTTTGTCTAGGGTAGGACATCTCTAAATCTTTCAAACTCGAAACGTCATACGGATCATCTTAGGTGAAAAAGACTATAGTTTATTATTATTGTGTGGCAACACTGGCGAATGACAGAACTTACTCTACTGTGGCGCCATCCTGGTAAGTGCAAATGCGATAGTTGCACCTACCGCTTCAGCGCTCACCAGTTGGCACCACTTTCTTTGCTACTGGCGAGATTTTGCAAGTGCTGAGAAGAAGCGCCGCAACAAACTCGGTTAATGCTCAATCGTTTATTACTTTCCACATTAGCGTATTCACATTCGGTCTTACAATTTAGGCAGTTATACAATGTAGACCCAGTAATCACTGTCTGTCTGTAAATAGAAAAAGTAAGGGACTCGTATTTTGGGAAGTATGTCAGCTGGCTGATGATGATAACCAAAACTTTTCAGACTATGCCTTCTTAGGCCAGACTGCCCCTCATTAGGCCAGACTGACCCTTCTTAGGCCAGACTGCCCCCACTGGTCCAAGCACACGGCTGTCTAGAACTCACTCACTACATATTATAAGCTAGTGTTCCTTCACAGACTGCGGCCATAAGCTGTGTGGACCGCACGATGCAAACGTCCGCCCACCGTCTTCCTCACCGCGTCTGACCATCTCGTCGGTGCCCTGCGATGTGTTTCTATTGACAGCTATAGTCTGGTCTGTGAGCACGTAGAATTTTGTCCAATGACCCCAAGCTACCCATCCTTATCGCTCGCGCGTAATTATATTGCTGTCGCGACTGTGCGACGGGCGCCCGCAGTAAATGTGCGAGCGCGACAATCCTNCTATGGGACGCTTGACAGCTATAGTCTGGTCTGTGAGCACGTAGAATTTTATCGCACACTTACTGCGGGCGCCCGTCGCATAGTCGCGACAGCAATATAATTACGCGCGAGCGATAAGGATAGCTTGGGGTCATTGGACAAAATTCTACGTGCTCACAGACCGGGCTTCAGACTCACCGTGTTCTGGTCGTTGACCTCGACCTGCATGCGGTGCACCGCGGGCGGCGCCTGCAGCCCCCGGACGGATGGCGGCGGCGCCACGTCCGAGATGTCCTGCGGCGGACGCTGCTCCTCCATGCATAGGCTCACCACGTTCGGTGGCTGTCTGGTGGATGAACATTAAATTATCATCATTTTAATAACGAACGTCCGACCGGAGAGGCCGCGCAGCAAGAGTTGTGGCGATCAACAAGCAAATATATACGACTAGCGGCCGCCCGCGACTTCGTACGCGTGGATCCCGTTTTACTCCCTTGTGGGTGGAGTTTCGTAAAATCCTTTGTTAGCGGATGCCTACGTCATAACATCTACCTGCATGCCAAATTCCAGCCCGATCCGTCCAGTGGTTTGGGCTGTGCGTTGATAGATCACTATGTCAGTCAGTCAGTCACCTTTGAGATAAATATATTTAGATAAGTCATAAGTCATTTTTTATTTTGATTTTGATTGTTGCACTGACGTCTTAGGCCCGGTTTCCACCAAGACGGAGCCGTGCGGAGCGAAGCAGAGAAATATTTTGAATAACCAGATTCCATTATTTACACATCTCTGCTCCGCTCCGCTTCGGTGGAAATGGATCGAGAAAAACAGCTAAGAGAAAAGTGGAGAAGTGTCGGGCGCACTTGTTTTTCTATAGAATTTGACAGCAGCCGCGGCGCAGTGCGGAGCGATGCGGAGAAGAGCGGAGCGGTACAGTGTTTCATAGATAACAATAGACTGTTGACAGCTACGCACAGTTCACACATCTCTTGTGTCCGCTCCGCTCCGCTCTTTTCCGCTCCGCTTTGGTGGAAACCGAGCATTAGGTATTCCTACTGATTTGTGTGTTTTAATTAATATTTAATTTATAACGTCAGTGTGAGTATGTGTTCGCCTCAACTTTCGTTGGTGAGTTACTTATCCGGCAAAGATGGGTTATTCGGTACATAGCCACGATAGCCGAACGGTGAAGGGGTCGGACTAGCGGACTCGTGATCCGGGGAACGTGGGTTCGGTCCCCGCCGCCGCTCGACTATTGTGGTGAGCTCACTCGTGACACAAGCATATTTAGCTTAGTACGAGGGGCTAACGGGAGTACATATTAGTAATTTGTGTAATAACGAATTACCAATATAATCTTTAAAAAAATTTAGCACTGCATGGGGATTTGTGCAATAATAGTTGTTAAAAAAAGCCATGAATCCTTACAAGTAATACATAATTTTTTTGTTGTTTTCAAATTGCCTGACTATTGTTACCTAAATGCCTTTCCTAAAATAACCTCAGTGGATAATCTTGAGTTAATTTAAAGTAATTTTCAGAAACAAATACCCACAATAATTATGTTCTAGTAAGTAAGATAATTGAAAACAACTTACTGTATGACAATACATATCGGCTGAGCCTGTACTTCGTCACCATTCTCTCGTACTACTGCCGTCTCGCTCTGATCCTCGTACTCGTGGTAGGTGGTGTCGTCTATTTCCATCTTTCCTACCGACAACTTTGTGGAAGAGCTTTTTTTCTCAAACACTATTCTGTCCACCATTTTCACTGACGTTTCGTCGTCTGAAGCCGCTTCTTGCTTGCCATCCCATCGGTTTGAAGTCTGCAAAAAATGTTCTTACATTAAAAACATAAATAAACAACCTAGTAGATGGACGAATACTGAATTTTGTCGAAAATAATTAATCTAAAAATCCTTTTAGATTAATTATTTTCGACGGATGTGAAATAGGGGATTAAAGTATGAAAGTATGCGAAAAAATTCTCAATTTCTATTCATACTTTTGGTATGAAACAGCAATGCCTTTTGCAGCAGTCACGTTAATGTGTTCGCTCAGTAGAATAAGTACTTCAGTGTTGCGTCAGTGATTCAAGTCACCCTCATGAATGTCAGTACCTACTCAGTTCACAGAGCTTCAGTGATACGTCCTTGATAGCCGGTTCGTGACTGAACTGAGCGAACACTTCATAGATATGTGTGAATCGACCTTAAAGCATAGAAATTCATATTCAAACTCTTTATTGCAAATTAAGTGTGGACCGACTATCTTGTGAAGGTCGGGAGGTGCCTGAATGCGGGCGGCGCAGGACTCGTCTTTGTGGAAATTCTTGGGGGAGGCTTTTGTCCAGCAGTGGACATCATTCGACTAAAACGAACCAAGTATAGAGGAACGTACCCGAAAATCATCGACAACTCCACTTATATTAGCCAGCTCGTGGTCCACTGACTCCTCCGGCATGATATTGAACAGCTCCGTGACCAGGTCGTTCAGCTCCTTCTTGGATATCTTGATGAGGCTTCCCTCCAGCTCGTCGTCTTCGTCCGCTGTAATGAAACAGAATAAATACTTTATTGGATACAGAATAGAGGCGGTATTTAAACGACAGGAGTATTTTTTGCTAATGTAAATTTTGTCACAGATATTGATTGGAACTTGGTGGACATAGGGCACTTCTTGTAACGAAAATAAAAGTTGAAGTGTGAAAACGGAGTGAAAGTAATCTCTGGAAATACTAAACCGATTTTGAAAATTCTTTCACTAGTATAAAGATACATTGAATATGCTTTAATACTCAGGAAGACTAATGTATCTTTCTGTGACAGAATGAAATCACGCGTTCGAAGCCGCGAAGAGCGCTAGAAAAGCTAGTAATAAATTGTTTTGACGGGCAGAAGCTACAGATCGTTTCATCCACGAAGACGCGCCCCACCTATTATTTTTTCGAGGGTAGCGCGGGGTGCGGGGAATTTAATCCGAGCAATCCGAGCGTCATCATTGTAGTGTGCGTGTGCACTCATGGATGATTTAGCGTGTACCGATAACACTCAAACATTAGCGGAATAATGGTGGCGCGTCTTCGTGGATGAAACGATCTATAATATTTCAAACTTACGAGCATCAGGATCAGCAGCGACATTGTACTCGGGGTCAGTCTCATCGTCGTCTTCGTTCTTCGACACCGAAGCTGGGTTGAGGCACTCGTTCAGGAATTCGTTCCACAGGTGGTCGTCCACCACTGGCACTGGCAGATCGTCGGGAGGCACGAACGAGCTCTCAATGTGTTCTATAGGTGTCTCTGAGAGGCACAGTTTGGAGCGAGTGCGGAGAGCTATGGTCGCCTCTTCTTCTAGATTGAGTTTTCTGCGGGCTGCTACTGGCACATCCTAGACAAGGAATTCACTTATGTAAGCCTACGAAAAGTGACCCTAGCAATGAGAATAACTTCTAATAGCTTCATATCTTCTATATCTATAAAAGCGAAAGGTCACTGATTGACTGACTCATTCATCACGAAATCTCAGAAAGTATAATTTTGCATAGGGATTCCTTTTAGAACGTATAAGCTCACTAAGACGGGATTTTGCAAAATACTCCTAAGGGGGTAAAACGGGATCCACGCGTACGAAGTCGCGGCCGGCCGCTAGTACTGAATAAAATAAACGTCAATGAACGAATTTATGATCAGCCCTATTCCTCCAGCACGACACTATTTTTTCTTATAACGAATNGATTGGAATTTGGTGGACATATTATAGGGTACTTCTTGTAACGAAAATAACAGTTGAAGTGCGAAAACGGAGATGAAAGTTATCTCTGGAAAATAGTAAATCGATTTTGAAAATTCTTTCACCAGTAGAAAGATACATTGAATATGCCTTTATACTCAGGAAGACTATAATGCCCGTTTTCACCATCAATCCCTAATTTGTAAGTGACCCCTATGGTAACACTTAACATTAATTTTGTTTTCATAGGGATCACTTAAAAATTAGGGATTAATGGTGAAAACAAGCATAAATATCTTTTTGTGACAGATTGGAATTAACGCGTTCGAAGCCGCGATTAAAAGTTAGTAATAAATAAAGTGTTTTTGATCGGGGGATTAGACGGGCGGGCGCGATGTAGTTTTTCTGTATGACAGATTAAAATCTAAGCGGGCAATGTGACAAAGGACACAAGCTTTTAATAAATAAAGTGCCTTTGCTTTGAACGGGCTACACGCTCGTAATAATAAAGACTGTAGGATATCCTGATCCAAACATGACGGGCAAAAGCGATAGATCGTTTCATCCACGAAGACGCGCCCCTCCTATTTTTAGCGGGTTGCGAGGAGTTTGATCCGAGCAATCCGAGCCTCATTATTGTTGTGTGCGTGTGCACTCATGAATGATTTAGCGTGTACCGATAACACTCAAACATTAGCGGAAGAATGGTGGGGCGCGTCTTCGTGGATGAAACGATCTGTAGTATTTCAAACTTACGAGCATCAGGATCAGCAGCGACATTGTATTCGGGGTCAGTCTCATCGTCGTCTTCGTTCTTCGACACCGAAGCTGGGTTGAGGCACTCGTTCAGAAACTCGTTCCACAGGTGATCGTCCACCACTGGCACTGGCAGGTCGTCGGGAGGCACGAATGAACTCTCAATGTGTTCTATAGGTGTCTCTGAGAGGCACAGTTTGGAGCGAGTGCGGAGAGCTATGGTCGCCTCTTCTTCTAGATTGAGTTTTCTGCGGGCTGCTACTGGCACATCCTAGACAAGGAATTCACTTATGTAAGCCTACGAAAAGTGACCCTAGCAATGAGAATAACTTCTAATAGCTTCATATCTTCTATATCTATAAAAGCGAAAGGTCACTGATTGACTGACTCACTCATCACGAAATCTCAGAAACTACAATTGCTAGTCTCTTTTGCATGGGGATTCCTTTTAGAACGTAGGTGCTCACTAAGATGGGATTTTGCAAAATACTCTTAAGGGGGTAAAACGGGATCCACGCGTACGAAGTCGCGGGCGGCCGCTAGTACTGAATAAAATAAACGACAATGAACGAATTCATGATCAGCCCTATTCCTCCAGCATGACACTATTTTTTCTTATAACGATCTATCACGGAAGCTGGGTTGAGAAATTCGTTCCACAGGTGGTCGTCCACCACTGGCACTGGCAGGTCGTCGGGAGGCACGAATGAACTCTCAATGTGTTCTATAGGTGTCTCTGAGAGGCACAGTTTGGAGCGAGTGCGGAGAGCTATGGTCGCCTCTTCCTCTAGATTTAGCTTCCTGCAGGCTGCTACTGGTACATCCTAGACAAGGAATTCACTTATGCAAGTCTACGAAAACTAACCCAAGAAATGAGAATAAATTTTAAAAACAGCTTCACAATCTAACTTCTCACAGACAGACAATACCCCCTAAAAAGAGATTCTAGTGTACTATATATACTATTTATCTAGATATGTTAAGTGATTTCCAAACTGGCTGATATGGTAGATAGATTCAACTACAAATATTAATAGTCGCCTTCCCTTTTAGGCTAAGAACTCATGGCGCGATTTTCACCCGCGCCCGCGGCGGTTGCGGGCCCGCAGCTTCTGTAGAATGCAGATGTAACAACAACAACAGCGGGCGCGGTTGTAATCGGGTCCCGGCGAAAACCGCCCGATTGGTTACCATTTTGTACCAGTGACTTAGCACGCGGAGCGATTTAAAATCGCGCCGTGAGTTCTTAGAATATCTGCGCCAATAACTGCTCCCGTGAGTTTTGAAATAAAACCGCAATTTCACAACCGCCGCGGGCGCGGGTGAAAATCGCGTCGTGAGTTCTAAGCCTTAGCTGTATCTTTCTGCGAGCTACCATTGGCACATCACTCATCTGGCTGTAATGCCACTCTAACTATAGTACTCGACAGTGAGCAGATGACCACCTTTAAAATTAAAAATACACAGAACAGTTTTATTTTGTAGAGTATGTAAGCGTCACTGTCGACGCAGTGTATCGTACTAAAGCCCGGTCTGTGAGCACGTAGAATTTTGTCCAATGACCCCAAGCTACCCATCCTTATTGCTCGCGCGTAATTATATTGCTGTCGCGACTGTGCGACGGGCGCCCGCAGTGAGTGTACGAGCGCGACAGCAATATAATTACGCGCGAGCGATAAGGATGGGTAGCTTGGGGTCATTGGACAAAATTCTACATGCTCGCAGACCAGACTATAGACGTACGCGTCGTAGTCGTAGACCAAGTGTACGAAGACGCGTACGCTACACTGCTGTGGTAGACTTACCGGTGGCACTTTGAAAGGTCCATCTTTAACGACTACAGGGCTGCTTTTGCTCTGACTCCTGGGAGTGGCCGGTGTGCGAGGCTGGGAGTCCAAGTCACTGCATGATTCCAGGCCTTGATCGTCATCACTCTGTGACAAATAACATTATTACCTACGACTAAGCTTAAAATAAAGGAAAAAAAACTGAAAGACATTAATATTAAGAGAGCTGACAGACAAGCGAAATTGTTATAGTTATACAGGGTGGAATTTTGTAATGCCCCCTGGACTGGAGGGAAAGTACCCTTAATACTGTAGATAGAAAATTTTACTCAAAGAAAACATTCTTTTATTTTTTTAAAAAGAAAGAGAACTGCATTCAAAGATTTTTGAATTTTTTTCAAAAATTTACCACGTTACCTTACAATTTTCTGTAAATAATAACAATAATTTAAGATTTCATGGTTTTCCTTTAATTTGATTTATCAAGTTTGTTTGAGAGATTTCATCCTTATACTCAACCCTAACGATCGACGCAATAAAAATACAGGGTGTAATTTTTAACAGATTTTAGTTGATTAGATTCCCGAGTGCAGCAAGCAAATTTTTGAAAATCTTTGAATGCAGTTTTATTTCTTTTCAAAAATAAAGGAATGTTTTCTTTGAGTAAAATTTTAAGAGTACTTTCCCTTCAGGTGGCAATACAAAATTCCACCCTGTATATAACAGTGATAGGCGACAACAGATATCTGTGTAGGCGACGGTCAGCGACTAGGCGACTGTCAGCGATAGTTTCCGTGCGAGTCGGACATTCGCTGTCATGAGATGTTCACACTCTCTGATACTATGTTATATTAGAGACTGTCCGTCTTCGCGAGTCGCGATGATCGACTAATTATGTCGCAAGCAGTCGCCGATATACTTTCGTTCTGAGTCCGTTAAAGGACACCAAATATTAATATTATTTATTAACTAGGTAGGCTTTGTTCATTCGTTTCAGCCGAAAGACGTCCACTGCTGGACAGAGGCCTCCTCCAAGGTTTTCCACAAAGACCTACGCCGCGCGCATCCAGGCACCTCCCGCGACCTTCACCAGATCGTCGGTCCACCTAGTGGGAGGCCTGCTGCCCTAGGCTACCAATTTATTAAATAACATTTGTTAAGAATTTGTTGGGGTGATGAAAGTTCTTTGTATGGTCCTTTTACTGTTCAGTATAAGTAAAAACTATACTAACCGGTACATCATCATTTGTAGGCTCATATTCTTCGTCATCTTCGTCTTCTGGCAGTTCTTGTGCGATGAGCGCTTTAACTTCCGGCCTCGTCTTCACCGGTATGTGTTTGATGGGCGTCAATTCCAAGTTTTCTAGGTTCCATGGGGCTGTTTTAGGCGACACTTTCATCAATTCCCTGTAAGTAAATTAACCAAAAGATCGTAAGCATATTTTCTGGACACAAATGATATTTTTTGTTCTACTGTAAAGATAGATACAAACTCAATAGCAGAAATAGATCTCATTGTTTCTTCATCTTTGCCCTAGCCATTTCCCATTATTTCAATTAATTAACCCCATTGTTTGCTGATTTGATATTTCTATGGTTTTTATACTCACTTGACTTTAGCCCGAGTGAGTTTGGGCTGGAGCTTGCTGTCTTCCGTACTGGACTTTTCTTCTTCTTCCCGCAGCTTGACCAGGGCCAGTACGTGGTCATTTGTCACTACTTTCTGCAATATTGATAAGATAAGATATTTATTTATTTGCTTATAATATTATTATGGCATACATAATTGAATATTGGTGTCACATGTTTTTATTGTTGAAATTAGAATATAACTGCTGTAGAAGGCTCTAATGAAATGACTCTAAAAACTTGATCAAAACCCAAGCTTAAATCTAGAGATTAGTTGAATGACAAACCACTATTAAAAGTGAAATAAATGTTCTTTTCTGCTTTAAATAAGCATTACAGGCCATTAAAAATAATACAATCATTTTTGGACCAATCTATTCATTGAAAATATCTATTCTAATCTANATGTAAGCTTACGAAAACAGACCCTAGCAATGAGAACTTCTAAGAACAACTTCATATTGTAAATGAAATAAACGTTAATAAACGAATTCATGATCAGCCCTATTCCTCCAGCACGACACTATTTTTTCTTATAGCGAACTATCCATCACGGAAGCTGGGTTGAGACACTCGTTCTTTAGGTGGTCGTCCACCACTGGCACTGGCAGATCGTCGGGAGGCACGAACGAGTTCTCGATGTGTTCAATTGGTGTCTCTGAGAGGCACAGTTTGGAGCGAGTGCGGAGAGCTATGGTCGCCTCTTCTTCTAGATTTAGCTTCCTGCGGGCTGCTACTGGTACATCCTAGACAAGGAATTCACTTATGTAAGCTTACGAAAACAGACCCTAGCAATGAGAACTTCTAAGAACAACTTCATATTGTAAATGAAATAAACGTTAATAAACGAATTCATGATCAGCCCTATTCCTCCAGCACGACACTATTTTTTCTTATAACGAACTATCCATCACGGAAGCTGGGTTGAGACACTCGTTCTTTAGGTGGTCGTCCACCACTGGCACTGGCAGATCGTCGGGAGGCACGAACGAGTTCTCGATGTGTTCAATTGGTGTCTCTGAGAGGCACAGTTTGGAGCGAGTGCGGAGAGCTATGGTCGCCTCTTCTTCTAGATTTAGCTTCCTGCGGGCTGCTACTGGTACATCCTAAACAAGGAATTCACTTATGTAAGCCTACGAAAAGTGACCCTAGCAATGAGAATAACTTCTAATAGCTTCATATCTTCTATATCTATAAAAGCGAAAGGTCACTGATTGACTGACTCACTCATCACAAAATCTCAGAAACTACAAGTGCTAGGAGTCTCAAATTTTGCATGGGTGTGCCTTTTAGCACGTAGTGCTCACTAAGACGGGATTTTGCAAAATACTCCTAAGGGGGTAAAACGGGATCCACGCGTACGAAGTCGCGGGAGGCCGCTAGTATGAATAAAATAAACGACAATGGACGAATTCATGATCAGCCCTATTCCTCCAGCACGACACTATTTTTTCTTATAACGAACTATCCATCACAGAAGCTGGGTTGAGAAATTCGTTCCACAGGTGATCGTCCACCACTGGCACTGGCAGATGGTCGGGAGGCACGAATGAACTCTCAATGTGTTCTATAGGTGTCTCTGAGAGGCACAGTTTGGAGCGAGTGCGGAGAGCGATGGTCGCCTCTTCTTCTAGATTGAGTTTTCTGCGGGCTGCTACTGGCACATCCTAGATAAGGAATTCACTTATGTAAGCCTACGAAAAGTGACCCTAGCAATGAGAATAACTTCTAATAGCTTCATATCTTCTATATCTATAAAAGCGAAAGGTCACTGATTGACTGACTCACTCATCACAAAATCTCAGAAACTACAAGTGCTAGGAGTCTCAAATTTTGCATGGGTGTGCCTTTTAGCACGTAGTGCTCACTAAGACGGGATTTTGCAAAATACTCCTAAGGGGGTAAAACGGGATCCACGCGTACGAAGTCGCGGGAGGCCGCTAGTATGAATAAAATAAACGACAATGGACGAATTCATGATCAGCCCTATTCCTCCAGCACGACACTATTTTTTCTTATAACGAACTATCCATCACAGAAGCTGGGTTGAGAAATTCGTTCCACAGGTGGTCGTCCACCACTGGCACTGGCAGATGGTCGGGAGGCACGAACGAGCTCTCGATGTGTTCGATAGGTGTCTCTGAGAGGCACAGTTTGGAGCGAGTGCGGAGAGCTATGGTCGCCTCTTCCTCTAGATTTAGCTTCCTGCGGGCTGCTACTGGCACATCCTAGACAAGGAATTCACTTATGTAAGCTTACGAAAACAGACCCTAGCAATGAGAACTTCTAAGAACAACTTCATATTGTAAATGAAATAAACGTTAATAAACGAATTCATGATCAGCCCTATTCCTCCAGCACGACACTATTTTTTCTTATAGCGAACTATCCATCACGGAAGCTGGGTTGAGACACTCGTTCTTTAGGTGGTCGTCCACCACTGGCACTGGCAGATCGTCGGGAGGCACGAACGAGTTCTCGATGTGTTCAATTGGTGTCTCTGAGAGGCACAGTTTGGAGCGAGTGCGAAGAGCGATGGTCGCCTCTTCCTCTAGATTTAGCTTCCTGCGGGCTGCTACTGGCACATCCTAGACAAGGAATTCACTTATGTAAGCCTACGAAAAGTGACTCTAGCAATGAGAATAACTTCTAACAGCTTCATATTCTGAATGAAATAAACGTCAATTTATGACCAGCCCTATTCCTCCAGCACGACACTATTTTTTCTTATAACGAATTATCTATCAAGGAAGCTGGGTTGAGACACTCGTTCCACAGATGATCGTCCACCACTGGCACTGGCAGGTCGTCGGGAGGCACGAACGAGCTCTCGATGTGTTCGATAGGCGTCTCTGAGAGGCACAGTTTGGAGCGAGTGCGGAGAGCGATGGAGCGATTTAGCTTCCTGCGGGCTGCTACTGGCACATCCTAGACAAGGAATTCACTCATGCAAGTCTACGAAAACTGACCCTAGCAATAACTTCTAAAAACTACATATATTCTATATCTACAGGGTGGAAACGATAAGTGATCTCATTGGATTATTTCTTAACTATACAAGATATCGAGAAAGTGGTTACTGATCCTGAAAGTGCTTCACGAGCTCTATCGAACGGTACCAATAATAGGTTACAGAATTAACTGGATCTATCCGAAAATTAAATGTTTTCAGCCTCCATACTAAATGTATGCCAGCCAAACAATATTTGAAGTATTTTTTTTTATTAAATAATAAACACAAAATGAACTCGCAAATTGCATTCTTATTATTGGTTTTAGGCTTTACTTGCTATAATAATATTATCAAGACATGAGTGCCATGACTGTGGCTGTACTAAATGTATGGAAGCTGGAAACATTGAATTTCGGATGGATCCAGTTTATTTTATAACCTATTATTGGTATCGTTGGATAGAGCTCGTGAAGCACTTTCAAGATAAGTAACCAGTTTTTGAATATTTTGTATAGTTTTTAATATTACGTGGTTTTAACAAATGTATGGAAGCTGGAAACTTTGAATTTTCGGATAGATTCAGTTTATTATGTAACTTATTATTGGTACCGTTTGAAAGAGCTTGTGAAGCACTATCAGAATCAGTAATCAGTTTTTCGATATCTTGTATAGTTTAGAAATAATCGAGTGAGATCACTTAACGTTTCCACCCTGTATAAAAGCGAAAGGTCACTGATTGACTGACTCACTCATCACGAAATCTCAGAAAGTATAATTTTGCATAGGGATTCCTTTTAGAACGTAGGTGCTCACTAAGACGGGATTTTGCAAAATACTCCTCCTAAGGGGGTAAAACGGGATCCACGCGTACGAAGTCGCGAGCGGCCGCTAGTTATGAATAAAATAAACGACAATGAACGAATTCATGATCAGCCCTATTCCTCCAGCTTGACACTATTTTTTCTTATAACGAACTATCCATCACGGAAGCTGGGTTGAGAAATTCGTTCCACAGGTGATCGTCCACCACTGGCACTGGCAGGTCGTCGGGAGGCACGAATGAACTCTCAATGTGTTCTATAGGTGTCTCTGAGAGGCACAGTTTGGAGCGAGTGCGGAGAGCGATGGTCGCCTCTTCTTCTAGATTGAGTTTTCTGCGGGCTGCTACTGGCACATCCTAGATAAGGAATTCACTTATGTAAGCCTACGAAAAGTGACCCTAGCAATGAGAATAACTTCTAACAGCTTCATATTCTAAATAAAATAAACGACAATGAACGAATTCATGATCATGATCACATGATCACGGTGAAATGCGAATAGGTGAAAAGCTACAAGGATTTTTTGATTTCGAGGTATAGGACTAACAAACGCGTCCACCACTGGCACTGGCAGATCGTCGGGAGGCACGAACGAACTCTCGATGTGTTCGATAGGTGTCTCTGAGAGGCACAGTTTGGAGCGAGTGCGGAGAGCTATGGTCGCCTCTTCCTCTAGATTTAGCTTCCTGCGGGCTGCTACTGGCACATCCTAGACAAGGAATTCACTTATGTAGGCCTACAAAAACTGAACCTAGCAATAACTTCTAAAAACTTCATATCTTCTATATCACTATAAAAGCGAAAGGTCACTGATTGACTGACTCACTCATCACGAAATCTCAGAAACTACAAGTGCTAGGAGTCTCAAATTTTGCATGGGGGTGCCTTTTAGAACGTAGTGCTCACTAAGACGGGATTTTGCAAAATAATCCTAAGGGGGTAAAACGGGATCCACGCGTACGAAGTCGCGGGCGGCCGCTAGTACTGAATAAAATAAACGACAATGAACGAATTTATGATCAGCCCTATTCCTCCAGCTTGACACTATTTTTTCTTATAACGAACTATCCATCACGGAAGCTGGGTTGAGACACTAGTTCCACAGGTGGTCGTCCACCACTGGCACTGGCAGGTCGTCGGGAGGCACGAATGAACTCTCAATGTGTTCGATTGGTGTCTCTGAGAGGCACAGTTTGGAGCGAGTGCGGAGAGCTATGGTCGCCTCTTCCTCTAGATTTAGCTTCCTGCGGGCTGCTACTGGTACATCCTAGACAAGGAATTCACTTATGTAAGCCTACGAAAACTGACTCAAGCAATGAGAATAACAATGATAGCTTCATAATCTAACATCACACAGACAGACACAATACCCCCTTAGAGATTCAAATGTACTATTTATCTAGATATGTTAAGTGATTTCCAAACTGGCTGATATGGTAAATAGATTCAACTACAAATATTGATAGTCGCCTGGGAAGGCGAGATGCGAGAAAGATACAGGTAAAAGGGATTTTACCTGTATCTTTCTGCAAGGTACCATTGACACATCACTCATATACACTCGCGAGCAAAAGTATGGAATCACCATAGTTGTTCCGAGCGATCGTAAGAACTAAATGACTAATAGAAGATAATTAAAAATGGCACTATTTTAAAGGTAATGTTTTACACTTTAAATTGATACTATAAATACATACATAATCATTCAGTTCTTAAGATGGCTCGGAACCAAACACAACGGCGTGATTCCATACTTTTGCTCGTAAGTATAGTTATAATGCCACTCTACCTTTAGTACTCGACAGTGAGCAGATAACCACCTTTAAAATTAAAACTACACAGAACAGTTTTATTTTGTAGAGTATGTAAGCGTCACTGTCGACGCGGCGTATCGTACTAAAGCCCGGTCTGTGAGCACGTAGAATTTTGTCCAATAAGCCCAAGCTACCCATCCTTATACGGGTCTTTAAGGAAATGTATGTACAACAATGCAATGTAAGCAATGTAAAAAATGTTAAAGTTGTTAAATAAACTTTTATTTATTTATTTACTTATTAGTCGCGCGTAATTATATTGCTGTCGCGACTGTGCGACGGGCGCCCGCAGTAAGTGTACGAGCGCGACAGCAATATAATTACGCGCGAGCGATAAGGACGGGTAGCTTGGGGTCATTGGACAAAATTCTACATGCTCGCAGACCAGGCTTTAGACGCGTACGCGTCGTAGATAAAGTGTACGAAGACGCGTACGCCACACTGCTGTGGTAGACTTACCGGTGGCACTTTGAAAGGTCCATCTTTAACGACTACAGGGCTGCTTTTGCTCTGACTTCTGGGAGTGGCCGGTGTACGAGGCTGGGAGTCCAAGTCACTGCATGATTCCAGGCCTTGATCGTCATCACTCTGTCAGAAATAATTTCTTATTAAGACTAAGCGCAGACCACCGACTTTTAGTTGGCCGATAGTTGGGCCCGATTTTATTTTGTATCAAGAATCGGCCGATATCAAACCAAAACGGTGTAATGTGCGCACATACTGAGTAACTGCCCGACTAAACTATCGGCCAACTAAAAATTGGCGGTCTGCGCTTAGGCTAAGATTAAGTTTAGATCACAGAAAATAAAGTAAAATAATAAAAAAAACTGAGACATTTTAATAAGAGAGCTCACAGACAAGCGATATTATGTCGGCGACTGCTTGCGATAGTGATAGGCGACGGTCGGCGACTAGGCGACTGTCGGCGAAAGTCTTCGCGAAAGTCTCTGTCTTGACATGTTTAGGCGATTATCACACTGCACCGCGCTCCGGCGCGGTCCGCGTGGCGACATATAACGAATACCGCGCGCAGGACGCGTTGTCAGTGTGTTGTGCCGCGCGTGTTTTCTATACAAATTGAGGTACTTGCATATAATGATTAAATCTGTCGTCCCGCGTACCGCGGCGGAGCGCGGTGCAGTATGATAATCACCTTACACTCTCTGACACTATATTATCTTAGAGACTGCCCGTCTTCGAGAGTCGCGATGCGTCGGCGACAGTCGACTAATTAAAACGCAAGCAGTCACCGATTTACTATCGCTCGTCTGTGAGCTCCGTTAAAGGACATAAAACATTAATATTATTTATTAACTAGGTAGGCTTTGTTCATTCGTTTCAGCCGAAAGACGTCCACTGCTGGACAGAGGCCTCCTCCAAGGTTTTCCACAAAGACCTACGCCGCGCGCATCCAGGCACCTCCCGCGACCTTCACCAGATCGTCGGTCCACCTAGTGGGAGGCCTGCTGCCCTAGGGTACCAATTTATTAAATAACATAATATGTTAAGAATTTGTTGGGGTGATGAAAGTTCTTCATATGGTCCTCTTAGGCCCAGAACAGACGGTGAAACGCAACTGCAACGAAACTGCAACTTTCTGATGATTCTGATGAATGAAACTGAAAGTTTCAAACTGGTCGCGTCATGTGTGGTCTCTCAACGGACGCTATGGCAGAAACTTAGATGCAACTCAAAAGTAACTAGCAGTTGCAGTTTCGTTGCAGTTGCGTTTCACCGTCTGTTCTGAGCCTTGCTGTTCAGTATAAGTAAAAACTATACTAACCAGTACATCATCATTTGTAGGCTCATATTCTTCGTCATCTTCGTCTTCTGGCAGTTCTTGTGCGATGAGCGCTTTGACTTCCGGCCTCGTCTTCACCGGTATGTGTTTGATGGGAGTCAATTCCAAGTTTTCTAGGTTCCATGGGGCTGTTTTAGGCGACACTTTCATCAATTCCCTGTAAGTAAATTAACCAAAAGATGTTATTACGAATATGTAAGAAAATTAAGAATTATTCGATAAAATCATATTTTCTGGACACAAATGATATTTTTTGTTCTACTGTGAAGATGGATAGACTCAATAGCAGAAAAATTGATCTCATTGTTTCTTCTTCTTTGCCCTAGCCATTTCCCATTATTTAAATTAATTGACCCCATTGTTTGCTGATTTTATATTTCTATGGTTTTTATACTCACTTGACTTTAGCCCGAGTGAGCTTGGGCTGGAGCTTGCTGTCCTCCGTGCTGGACTTTTCTTCTTCTTCCCGCAGCTTGACCAGGGCCAGTACGTGGTCATTTGTCACTACTTTCTGCAATATTGATAAGATAAGATATTTATTTATTTGCTTATAATATTATTATGGCATACATAATTAAATATTGGTGTCACATGTTTTTATTGTTGAAATTAGAATATAACTGCTGTAGAAGGCTCTAATGAAATGACTCTAAAAACTTGATCAAAACCCAAGCTTAAATCTAGAGATTAGTTGAATGACAAACCACAATTAAAAGTGAAATAAATGTTCTTTTCTGCTTTAAATAAGCATTACAGACCATTAAAAATAATACGATCATTTTTGGACCAATCTATTCATTGAAAATATCTATTCTACACTGTAATTTCTTAATATAGACTTAAGAATACAACTCTAAATATATTTTTAAACTACATAGGTAATCATTTTACTTCAGTTTATGGCAAACAAAGTCAGCCCCCCTAGACAAAACGCACTTTTTGATCGAAAATCGAATCCGTCAAAACTCCATACAAAAAAGGGGCTTTTCAACCACTTTGCGACTGGTTTGCGATTATTATTTGCACTTTGTCTAGACCCACAGATATCTTAGAAATGTCTGAGTTAATACCTTCAAAATCTTCTTCACGCTGACATCATCTAGATTGTTTTTCACAGCTGAGGCTATTACATTCTTCTCAACCTCAAATGCATTTTCTGGAAGCACCTCTTCTGAGTGAGTACTGCTATTGCTACTATCTCTCCTGGTGAACAAACAACTTACTTTTAATAACCTAGAGATACAAATAAACCGAAATTTCAACAAATATAATGTTTAATTTACCTTTTACGCTTTTTTCCACGACTTCGCATTTTATTTTTTGGGCTGATATCTGAATTGCCGCCTTCGTCTTCATCTGAAGGCTTTTTGGGGTCACAATCTGGCTTCTCCATGTTACTATTTTATCAAAAGATACATAAAAATACAATAAGATATTAGCACAATTATTTATTCAATCTAAAGCTGTAATTATTTCACAAATTAGAAAATAAAAACATTTTTTCGCACTCCGTTGCGATTGCTAAATTTTTAGATTTGTTTTTTTTTCTGCAACAATGACATTGACAGCCATACAACATGACATTTTACTTTTTTACGATAACCCCAAATCGCTTCGTTCTGAAAGTTCTTGTTCACTTCTAGCAAAAAGTTTTGGAAAAACAATTTCATCATACCAAAACGGGTGATGAAATGAACAATAACAATAAAATTATTCTTGTTAGATATTTAAAAACATTACCAATCGTTATCTCAGAATTGCTAAAATCAAGTGGCAGTGGGCGGGGCACATAGCTCGTAGAGACGATGGCCGTTGGGGCAGAAAAGTTCTCCAGTGGCGGCCACGGGCTGGAAGACGTAGCGTGGGCAGGCCTCCTACTAGGTGGACCGACGATCTGGTAAAGGTCGCGGGAAGAGCCTGGATGCGGGCAGCGCAGGACCGTGCATTGTGGAAAACCTTGGAGGAGGCCTTTGTCCTGTCCAGCAGTGGACGTCATCTGGCTGAAACGAACGAAGGGGTAGGTACTTTGTTGCCAAAAAGATTAAGTAATAAATTAATGATTGCACACATCTGCAACCTCTGCCTTTCCTTAGGTTGCTTTCCGGATGCTTTTAAAAAGGCACTAGTTCACCCAATCTACAAGTCTGGGGATCGAAACCGTGTCAATAACTACCGTCCTATATCGGTTCTGCCAGCCTTGTCGAAAATCTTAGAGCGGTTAATAAACAACAGACTGATCAAATTCATTGAGGAGCGGGATTTCTTGTCTCCTGGTCAACACGGCTTTAGACAGGGTAAATCTACAGCTGATGCGGTTCATGAACTTACCGACCACGTCTCTAGAAATCTGGACAGGGGCAAGAAATGTCTTTCGATCTTCCTAGACCTGGCCAAGGCTTTTGACACGGTTTCCATCCCCATCCTGCTGGCCAAATTGGAGGCGATAGGTGTTAGAGGCAACCAGCTTTCTCTATTCCGCAGTTACTTTACAGGTCGCTCTCAGTCGGTCGTAATAGACGGAAATGTGAGTTCTGAGGTCCCTATAGAGTACGGTGTTCCCCAGGGAAGCATTCTCGGCCCCACGCTTTTCCTGGTGTACATCAACGATCTCTGCTCCCTTCCCATCCCAAACTGTAAAATTATTTCCTTTGCCGATGACACAGCCCTCGTATTTGCAGCCGACTCATGGGGTGACACTTTCCGGCGAGCACAGTCTGGATTTCACCAGGTCTCCTTATGGTTACAAAAAAACCTTCTAACGCTCAACGTAAAAAAAACCCATTATATGACGTTCTCTATTAACAAAATCCCAACAAATACCCTTAGTGGTCTTCGATTAATTGCCCATACTCACCCCCTTCTATCTGACCTACCTTGTAACTGTTCACCACTGTCTTCGACTGATGAAATTAAATATCTAGGCATAACTATAGATTCGAGACTAACTTTTAAATCCCATATCGTAGCTACAGCCGGGAGACTCCGCAAGCTTATGTTTGTCTTTCGTAGGCTTCGCCACGTAGCAGACCCCAGCCTTGTCAGGACAGTCTATGTAGCCCTCTGCCAGTCACTTTTGATTTATTGCATAACCTCTTGGGGAGGTGCCTGCAAGACTGTCCTGATAAAGCTGGAACGAGCTCAAAGGGCCATCCTTAAAATTTGCACCTTCAAACCGCTGCTTTTCCCTACGTATGAGCTCTTCCAATACTGCCAAGTTTTAACCGTCCGCCAACTCTTCATCTTGTATATTGTCTTAAAACAACACCATCTAGCAAATTTCGATCCCTCTGTTGTCCGACGTAATCACCTGGTAGTTCCCTCTTCTTCTTTTAAAACTTACTTCTCTCATCGCTTCTACTGTTTCTTGGGTCCTTTTTTGTATAATGCTCTTCACCATAATTTAGATCTCCACTCCTTGCCCAAATTTCATTGTAAGTACAAGGTCTCAAATTACTTGCAATCCTTGACGTATGCTGAAACGGAAAACCTGCTTCAACCAATTAGGTAACTTTAATACGGGCAGATGGTTCATTACTAACACACACGCACACTCACTCACATACACCTACACTCACATACACTCACACTTACATACACCTACACTCACATACACTCTCACTCACATACACTCTCACTCTCATTACACTCACTCTCACATCACTTACACTTCACCTTTTACACACTCTCTTTCAATACTCGTCTAGTTTTTGTCTAGTTTTTGTCTAGTTTTAAAATAACTTTAATAAATTCTATGTGCTCCGGCCATTATCGAGAGAGGAGAGTACTGGCGCTCTGTAGTACAGGCTTCTCGCCTAGTTCAGACTCCAGTTCTCTCACAATCTTACCCTGTTCAATTAGTACATAGCAATTTGTGTTTCACTGTAATAATGGATTGTGAAAGAAATAAATAAATGCTTTTTATTATTTTTATTATTTTTTTTTTAATGATGATTGAAGAAAATACATGGGAACAAATCAATATAATTACTTATTTATTTTAAAAATATTCACAGAACTATGAAAAATATATTTCAATGAATTATAGCAATTTCTGAGCCTTTTCGTTAAATTCAGCTAAGAGCTGCTTCATATCTTCATAACCTGACACATCCTGTGCCTGCTGCAAGGGAAGCCACTTCAAATCCTGATGTTCATCTGAGAGCTTTACTTCTTTGAGAGGATCTCTCAGTTTGGCAAGCCAATAAACTACAACTTTTGGCTTGTTTTTCACTGTGTAGTTCAAAGTTTTGGAAATGTCCTGATATATCTAGAAAAAATAATATTAATGTCAATAACAGAGTTGAAAAAATTGTAGTAAGTTATTACAATATGTTATTATTTCTGTAGAATTTAACCACTAGGAATTGCATTATGACTAAATTAGTTTTGCAATAATAATAATACTAAAGTAATATCTGACATCTAAGTCCTCTTCTGCTAACCCAGCTTCCTCCTTAGTTTCTCTGAGAGCTGTGACCCAATCTGATTCCCCTGGATCCACATGACCTAAAAGTAAAAAAAGCCCGTATGTTTCAAGACGTTTCACTTAAATTGACAATATTATTTGATTATTGTAAAGTTCTTATGAGCATTCATAATTAAATTAACCTTTAGGAGGAGTCCAATGATGTTCTCCATAAGATGTTTGCAATAGTAAAAACTGTACAGCTTGGTTCATATTTCTGAAGATAACCAAACCTGCCGCTTTCGTTGGTGACATATTAAGTAGATATCTTGTTGGTCAAATAATTAACAAAATAACTTAGGTAACTAGATTTCTAGTAGGAAATTAATTTAAGTATTGCAAAACAATAAGTCAAAATCAGCTGGCAATGCAGAAATCAGCCGGTTTGTGACAAAATGTCAAAGTCAAACAAAATCAATGTCAAAACGTTCCAAACATCCAGAATCGGTTTAAAATTCAGACCAAAAATTAAGTTTAAAATATTGTTTTGCTTCAAATACGCACCATTGAAGCCATTAGACAGAATAATTATAAAATGTTTTTTACTAAAAAAAGTTTGAAACTACTATAGTGTGCAATTTTTCATTTGTTGAAATAGTTTATTTGATCGAAAATACTTATTAAAATTGTACTACTTTAAGTACTACAAACAAAGATTATAGAGTATCATCGCCGTCTCTTCACTATTACTTCAGTAGTACCACTACCAGAAAAATAAACTGAATGATTGAATGAATGGTTCTTTGCATGAATGGAACGACAGCTGTCTTTCTTGTCAAAGTTTAAAAAACAAGAATTCAAACTGCAACGGCGATTAACTACATTTTTAAAACATCTGTTATGAAATTGTTTGTTTATTTGTTCTTACCTAAACCTTACAAATAGTGAAAGTGAGGGATTAATGAAATCCTAGTGATATAAATTGTTCTTCAACATGTTACAGAAATGGAAAGACATACTCACAAACTGGGTAAGTTTGATAGACGCCAGGCGTTTTTGTATGAGCGTTACTTCGATGTTTAATTTTAATAAAATACGTTTATCTGTAACGAATCAATTTCCTTCACTTAGATAAACTGCTACTTCAGCGATTCCGATTCAAGAGAGGAGCGTGTAACTGCAGAATCGTTGCTCAACATCATATCGCATTTACGCGAAAATCTCAATTTGGACGAATCAAAGTCTTCGATACTCGAAGCGCATACGATCGAGGAGTTTGTGCGGGAGAAATACCCTGATTTTCAGTTCAACAGTGGCTCTGTAGAAGCTTCGAATGAGGACGAGCTGTGCTTGACCGCGTCCCTGCTCCTGTACTTTGTATGTGTGAACTCTAAGGACGTGAACATAAAGCACGCTATGTGCAGCCAACTGGGCAGCGAAGATCAGGAGGTCATACTGAAGTTCAGTAAATGTTTGATGGAGTGTGCCCCGGTAACTTACAAAGATGTCCAAGCAGCTATTACTGGTGAGTGAATAATCATACTAAGATACACTATTTCAAAAGATAAATTATCTAATTACCTAGATTACACATTGCTAGATAAATAGGTTTACTCCTTATAAAACATTACTGAACTATTGATTGAGTATTCATTCAACACAATTTAAGTTGGTAAAATATATAATTGCCTTTATTGCTCAATATGAATCAATTCATGTATTTCACTATATTCTATAATACTATCTATACCTAAGAACAAAGGTTTGTTCTTATAATGAGCTTTGAAAGTTATTATTATTATTAACACAAAGCAGCTGCTTGCATTTGCTGTATTCAAATGAACTGTCTGGTATTATTAAACATTTATTAATAATACCTTGTTTCACAAGTTATTTGGTATTATTAAAAACATGTCCTAACATGGCTCTTTTTTCTCTTATTAGGGGTCCATTATCTCAAAAAGATAAAATGGAACCCTTAGTTAGTTATTTATGTTATTACAGTAGAACTTTTTCAAAATGATGCGATTAATAAATTGAAATAAACTTTACTGATCTTCCATGGACTAGAGGACTAGTTTTCTGACCAGAGAGTTTACAAAGTTTTTTATCTACTTGCATGTTTCCCATGTTTCTGTAGGAGTTTGTTTATATTTTAAAATAAAAATTTACATGAACTGCTACTGAGTTGTGTACATTGTTTTGAGTTTAAATTAATCTGTTTTCTCTCAAATGTAGATCTGTCTACCTGAATTGAAGAAATAATAATATTAGTATAATCCATTCACAGAAGCCTGCGGTCAAGACCTGGCAGCTACCGGTCCGAGCGGCTCACGAATGGTGTCTGAGACACCTCCAGCGCTTCGTTCTCTTCATGGAGAAGTGCGACGCCTGCAAGCTGCATTGGACGCTGAGCGGTTTGACCGCAACTACCTTCAAGAAGAACTGGCTCGGACTAATTTAAGGGTGGAGACTTTAGGTAGGACTTTTATCTTTATACAATAGGGTAGTTGATATGATCTCTTAAAGTGCAATTCTTCCATACATTTTTGGCGGACTTGAAGGACAACCTTTACTTATTGTGTACAAACTAGATAAAATAATTTAAAAAAAGATAACTAATCAGCTAGCCAGTATTTGATTCTCTGTTTCTTTGTGGTAAACATTATCATAAATATTTTTATCAGTTGTGCCCCTGTTGCACATGTTTCTGAGCCCTCTAACTACCCAAGGCTACTACTATTACGTCACGCTCGCTCTCTTACTCTCTAGACCAGCGGTTCCCAAACTTATTTTGTCTACTGCCAACTTTGAGAATAAATTCTTTTTAGCGCCCCCATTTGTAGTCGAGTGTCGAGTGCTCAGTCGGTGTCTAAGAGTCCTCCTAGTAAATGACGCCTCCCAAGCCTCTACACAACGTCACGATTTTTTTTTTCTGGGTCTCTTACTGCCCCCCTTTAAGCCTGCAGCACCCACAAGGGGGCGTTATCGCCCACTTTGGGAAAGACTGCTCTAGAGCAGGGGTCTCCAAACTGAAGCCTAAAGTCCAAAATATTTTTTTCGGTATGTTGCAAAGGCCATAAAAAATTTAATTTTTCTGCCCAGATATGCAAACATAGGCATTAGCGTTTAGGTGTCGCGGGCCGGATTGATGGCATTGACGGGCTGAATATGGCCCGCGGGCCGTAGTTTGGAGACCCCCCTCTAGACAATACTGTATTGTCTTCTGAAAAAATCTTTCCAGTAAAAGACAAAGAACAATACAAGCTGGAGATAGTGAACCTCAAATCGAAGATATTCTTATGCTGTGGGCAAGAATCGGACGCCCGGGGCGGTGATGCAGGCTCTGACGGCGTCTCCAAGCTGACTCGCCAGCTTGAGGAGATGGAGGAGCGATTGGTGCATACTCAAGGGCAGCTGGATGACGCGCAGTACGAAAGGGACGCTTATAAAGCCAAGGTTGGTAAAAAGTTTGACCACCATTGAGTTTGTATAGCTGAGGACTATTGTAGTGTCGGACACGAGATTTTAAGAGAGTTTTGAGTCACCTTTTAGAATTTCCAAATAAAGGTTTGAGAATTTACAGCTTATCAGCTCTCATTTTTTTGTCTGGATGAAGTTTCATGTCCACTGGTAGGTGGGGATTGTTCTCTCATTCCTAGGTTGCTATTTTGGTTCAATAAATTATGTATGTAATTTAAATTGTGTCAAACGTTTGTTTGAACCAAATAAACTATTTTTCTTTCTTTCTTTCTATTAAAATTTGTCTGGCCTACGAGAACTTACACGTACGCTGAGACCTCTGTTCTTATACACGAGCGGCTCATAGCCGACGGCAGTGGCAACGGCAGCCGTCGTCACATCGATAACTGCCGCCGATAGGTGGCGTTAGCCGCCAGTTAGCTCTTTGTACAGGATGCGACAAGTTACAACTGCAGCTAACGCCACCAGTCGGTGGCAGTCGTCAATGTGGCAACAGCTGCCGCCAAAAGGTGGCGACAGCTGCCGTTGCCACTGCCGTCGGCTATAGACCCAATATAGATGACCCACGCTGAACTGTCCCACCAAACTCAATGACAGGGGGGCGCTACTATCGTTCAACTTTATGGTTTCCAACATGGCAAAAATCGGAACCAGCGATCCGGTATTGACGGTGGCGCCCCGCTGTCAATGTCATGGATAGGACAGTTCAGTATTTTAGAACTATATGTTGTGTAGTTGAACGATGGTGGCGCCCCTCTGTCAATGAGTTTGGTGGGACAGTTCAGTTTGGGTCATATATGAGCCGCTCGTGTATAAGAAACCTTATGCTTCACGGCACCTAACATTCAAAAACTACTTATAAAAGTACACTTAAACTCTTCAGATTACCGAACTCAAACAAGAGCGCGACAAGTGGCTGTCCCTCAGTCAGCAGGAGAGCGCCCGAGCCAGCCAGCTGTGCGACGAGCTGGAGGCCGAACGGGGCCGCGCGCAGTCGCTGCGAGAATTGCTGGCCGAGCTGAAGGAGCATCAGCAGCTTAACCGGCTTGATTCCAGCCAGCTGGAGTGCGACGACCCGGATGCCAGTATGCACTCGCTGCACCACAATTTGTGTAAGTTGTTATACAGGGTGTGGTTTTGTAAAACAACGCCCATCTCAGGAGTGGTATACACGACACTGATGCCAAAAAAAAATTATGAAAAAATCCATGAAATCAGGGAAATGTTATTATTACGCAGGCGAGCTATGAGTCAGTCCCCCCGCTCTCCCGGGGCGGCGGCCGCATGTGCCCGGTGGTGTAGCGGGGTATGCGGGGGTGGTGCGGGCGGTAACAAGCACCGTCTCGAAAGTTTTAGGAGATGTTTGTTTGAACAAGGTTTTTAACTAATAAAGTAATAGTTAACATTTTTTTTAAATTACCTTCATGTGTACTACTACCACCCCTCAGAGAGATGGGCGTTGTTTTACAAAACCACACCCTGTATTTTTAAAGAGCAACTATGACACATCACTCTCTACGTCTATTTTCCTCTCAATCGCGGGCGTTCGCTTCGGACGTCCGACCCTCTCCGGCGCAAGTTTTAGCTCTCATAAAACTCATTTTATTTTTGCAAGTAGGTTTTTAAAAAGCAATTTTACACGTCCCAGTATTAATCCTACCACTGCTTCGGGACAATAAATGAGCCAGTGCTAAGAAGAAGCAGCGCAAGAACTCAGTCACCATTGCACTATTCACTAGCGTAGGCACTTAACCACCGGTGTCAGGCGATGATGTTGCCGTCGTTGAATAGCTGTTTACGTGTAGCGTTTACAGCATAGCACAATATTTTACCGGTGGCGGCCACTCGATATAAATCACACTTAACACAAATTGTGACAATATCTACCGACCACCTTCGTTTGAGTCGTTGCGCGCGACTGCTACCGTCAGTTTTAGATGGTGGCCCGTTTGTGAGGAACCTTAGAAAACACGGACATTACTTCCTTATTCTTAACAAGTTTATTCAGCTACAATTTCTTAAAAAAAACTATATGACTACACGATTTTTTTACAGCTGTTTGTAGCGAAGCATGCGCTAACGTAGTGGAGGTACAACTCGGCGAAGAAAGAGCCAAAATTGTGGTGCTCAAACAACAAATACAACATTTGCAGGTAAGTTTTACATATTAGGGCCACTAAAGCTTTGTATTTACATTGTGTGTTTCTAAAAAAATCTTCACCAATAATATTTGTATGTCACATCTACATCCCTTAATTATTTTAGGACCAACTAAACGATTTGACACAGAAAACCGAATCCGAAAAACAATCCCTAGAAAGAGTGCTCTCTGAAAGAGAAAACGACATCTTCAATTTAAAACACAGAATCAACGAAGAGATAGAAGAGAAAAATAACATGTCCATACATTACAGTATTGAAATGACAAAATTAAATAACGACATAAACGAATTGGAACAAAAACTGAAGGATAATAACAATCAATCTCGAGTAATAGTCGAAACTAAAATGCAGGAGATACAAACACTTCAAGAAGAGAAACTTTCTCTCTTACAAAGTCTGAACGATGAAACTACCAAGCTGGAAAATGTTATTACAAATCTCAAATCTGAATTAGACGCGGAAAAGGCTTCAAAAGCAAAAATGAGAGAAGAATATGACAATCACATCATGAAGTTAAATGAAAAAGTTCTCAATAGGAATAATGAATTGGTTGAACTGCAAAACGATGTGTTTGAGAAGAGCGACAGAATTGAAGCTCTGCATTTAGAGCTGAGAAAAGAGAAACAAGCCAGAGAGCAACTCCTCGCGAAGTATAACAATGAATGTGAGCAAATCAATGAAAAACTTGTTGATGCAGAAAATGTATTGAAACTGAAATGTGAAGAAATTGAACGGTTGACAGACAGGCTGAATTATAGCTTCGACTTTATCAGAGAAATGGGTCGTGAGGTTGATGAGTTGAAGCATGCCGTGTCTGAGCAAACTGAAAATTGCACTTTTCTTACAAACGGCATAAATTTAATGACCGTTGAAAACAAATCGCTGTATAGTTCCTTACAGGAAACCAAAGTGGCTCACGAGGAAATTGAAATGGAAAGAAATTCGCTACTCAATTCAATTGCAGTACTGAAACAACAAAACAAAAAACAAATTTCGGAATGGAAAGACAAACAAGAGGAATTGGACAAAGTGAAATTAGAATTGACAGTTGTGAAGACACAAAAAGAGAGTAAGTAAAATTTAATATTATAGTCAATTTGTCCCAGCTTCAAGTGTGTCATAATCATAGTGTATATTATTTTTCAGAAAATGAAGAAGCCAATGCGCAATTATCTGCCGTTCTATTGAATAGCGTAGATAAAGTATTGGACAAATTAAGGAGAGATAACATCTCTAATGAAGTTTTGAAAGAGTTACTCCATGTTGATAGCACCGACATATTGTCTATGGAAGAGAAGTGTGATCTCATCGTTAAGATGGCTGATACTCTGACAATTCAGGGTCTGGGAGGCGTGGATGGAGAGGAATGTCTCATGGAGCCACTCAAAGATCTGGTTGCAGAGCTACGATGTCAACACCCTTCTATGGATAATCAGTTGAATGCCGATGGGGCAGAAACCAGCATGACGTTATTACCCCATAACTTATGTAAGACCCTATGATTTTAGAAATTTAAGATTTGATTACATTTTGCTGAACTTATATCGAATACATCTGTGACGAATTTAAAAATGTACTGTATCTAAATGTGTGTCTATGGCCTATTAGTTTACGATGTTATAACTTTCATTTACAGCCATTTGTATTGAAGCCTGTGCTAATATGGCGGCGGTGCAACTGTATCAAGAAAAATCCAAGATTGCGGTTCTCCAACAGCAAATTCAATCCTTGCAGGTAAGCTTCAAAACAATTTGATGACCTTGGTTGGTTTGCAATGCAAACTGCACAAAGAGTTTCTAAATTTCATTATTATAATTCTATATTTATCATTTAAGGATCAACTCAGTGATTTGACTCAGAAAAGTGAATCTGAGAAGCAGATTCTGGAAGAGAGAAACATCGAAATTATCAATCTAAAACAAAGAGTAAATGAAGTGATCAAGGAAAATAATGACATGTTGACAATGTTCAATAATGAAGTTCTCAGACTCAAAAATGAATTGGAAAAAGAAAAAGAAAAATATGATTTATTGAACAAGACCTTGAGTGAAGAAAAACACGCCAAAGATAAACTTGTAAAAGAGAAAAACGATTTGTCAGAGGAAATTGAATCTATTAAACAAAATCTCGAAGATGTTAATGTGGCAAATGATCATCTCCAAAAGGAAATAAATCTTGTGTCTATAGAAAAAAAGTCGCTTTTCACTTCATTGCAAGAAACTAAAGCTGCCCATGAGGAAATTCTGGCGGAGAAGGATACTTTAACGAATTTAATGGCAAAATTAGAAGAACAAATTGAAAAACAATTACAGGATATTTCGGATCTAAAACAAAGAATGAATGAAGAGATCAAAGAAAGGAATGACATGGCAACAAAGTATAATAATGAAATGTGCAGACTCAATAATGAACTAGAAAAAGAAAATGAAAAATATGATACATTAAACAAGACTCTCAATGAAGAAAAACACGCTAAAGATGAACTCCTGAAAGAGAAAAATAATTTGTCCGAGAAAATTGAATCCATCAAACAAAATCTCTATGAAGCTAAAGTGGCAAATGATCACCTTCAAAAGGAAATAAATCTTGTATCTATAGAAAAACAGTCGCTTTTCACTTCCCTTCAAGAAACTAAAGCTGCATATGAAAAAATAATGACGGAAAAGGAAACCTTCTTGGATTCAATTGTAGAATTAAAAGAACTCAATGAAAAACAATCAGTGGAAAATTCCGATCTGAAACAAAAAATACAGGAAGAGATCAAAGAAAAGAATGACATGTCGATAAAATTGCATAATGAAGTTCTTAGACTTACAAAGGAATTAGAAAAAGAAAATAAAAAATATATTACACTGAACAAAACTTTGAGTGAAGAAAAACACGCTAAAGATGAACTCTTAAAAGAGAAAGATACTATGTCTATGGAAATGGTTTCTACCAAACAAGATTTAGAAGCGGCTAAAGTGGCAAGTGATCATCTACAAAATGAAATAAATCTTATTAGCATAGAAAAAGAGTCGCTTCTCAATTCTTTACAAGAAACGAAAGCCGCCTATGAAGAAATACTAATGGAGAAGGTAGCTCTCTCTATTTCAATTGCAAAAATAAAAGAACAAAATGAGCATCAAATACAAGAAATCGTAAAAGAGAAAGGTGACTTGTCTGATAAAATGGAATCTGTTAAACAAGATCTAGAAGAAGCTAGAGTAACAAATGAACATCTTCGACATGAAATAAATCTTATGTCTACAGAAAAACAGTCGCTTTTCACTTCTTTACAAGAAACTAAAGCTACCCATGATGATGTATTGAAAGAAAAGGAAAGTCTGTCGAATTCAATTGCAAAATTAAAAGAACAAAACGAACAACAGTTAGTAGAAATCGTAAAAGAGAAAGATGGTTTGTATTTAGAAATTGAATCTATGAAACAAAATCTAGAAGAAGCTAAAGTGACAAGTGATCATCTACGAAATGAAATAAATCTCAATACAATAGAAAAAGAGTCGCTTCTCAATTCTTTACAAGAAACGAAAGCCGCCTATGAAGAAATACTGACAGAGAAAGAAACCATCCTGAATATAAATGCAAAAATAGAAGAACAGAATGTAAAACAATCGTTGGAAATTTCCGATCTGAAACTAAAAATTAATGAAGAAATCAAAGAAAAGAATGACTTGTCAACAAAGTATAACAATGATGTGCTGAGACTCAATAATGAATTAAGTGAAGAAAAACTAGCTAAAGATGAACTCGTAAAAGAGAAAGATATTTTGTCTTCAGAAATAAAAGCTGTCAAACAAGATCTAGAAGAATCCAAAATGGCAAATGATCACCTTCGAAAGGAAACGAATCTCATTAATATAGAAAAAGAGGCGCTTCTCAATTCTTTACAAGAAACTAAAGCAGTCTATGAAGAAATACAGACAGAGAAAGAACAAAAACTAGAAGAAATCATAAAAGAGAAAGATAACTTATCTGTGACAATTGAAATTGTCAAACAAGATTTAGAAGAAGCTAAAGCGGCAACTGATCATCTTCGAAATGAAATAAATCTTATTAATATAGAAAAAGAGTCTCTTCTTAATTCGTTACAGGAAACTAAAGCTGCCCACGAAGAAATACTGACGGAGAAAGAAATTCTCGAGAATTCAGTAGTAAAGATAAAAGAACAAAATGAAAAACAGTTAGTGCAACTAAAAGAAAAACTTGACAAAATTAATACAGAGTTTGCAAATGTAAAGACAGAAAAAGACAGTAAGTATTTAATTTTAATTTTTAATATTTTGACACTTATTTCAAAACTGAATAATATTAATGGTATTTTTGATGATTTAACAGGATATGAAGAAATGCATGACCAGATGTCAACCATCCTACTGAATGGCGTTGACAAATTACTAAATAATCTCAGAAAAGAAAATGTCACTAATGAAACTCTTAAAAAGCTGATAAGCGTGGAATCTGCTGCATTAAGCATGAACGAAAGGTGTAATCTTGCTATAAATTTAGCGGAAACTTTAACAACTGAACTGGCTCTGAGAAAGAATCTAGAAATGGCTCTAGAGCATGAAAACACGGCGTTGAGTGAAATGAGACAGATGTTGGGTCAGAAGGACATTAAAGTGCTGGAGTTGCAGACGGAAGTCAACAGACTGCAGCAGGTCATCAATGATAACAAAATTGGTAAGTGTATAATAGATGGGGCAAGTTGCAGATCATAAATGTGGTATTCTGAATATTCATTTTTTCTTTTTATCTAGCATTATCATTACAAATCATCAAATTTTAAAAATGTCTATAATATCTGAGATATTCGAAATATCATTTGACACGTTAATCTAATGAAATATACAGTCTCAAAGATATCAAACTGCCACCTGTTGGAAACTGCTTTAATACGAGTATGTCCAATGTCCATCCTTCTAATATTATAAATGCGAAAATTTGGATGTCTGGATGTTTGTTACTCTTTCACGCAAAAACTACTAAACGGATTTTGATGAAACTTTACAGTATTATTGTTTATAACCCAGAGTAACACATAGGCTATAATTTTTGACGATCTGTGACAAACTAATTTTCACGCGGTTGAAGCCGCGGGCAAAAGCTAGTTATAAATAGTTTAAACCACCCAACACAAAATTTTCTTTTCCAGAAATGTCAAAGCAGAAAGAGTTATACGTCACCTCTATAGACACAAGAAACAGAGACATACAGACACTAGAAAAAGAAAACGAGTCGCTCTCAAACGAACTCAACGACGTGAAAACGCAGCTGGAAATAAAAGTACATTCTCTGAAAGAGAAATTAATTGACAACGAACATTTAACCGATAAGCTGAAGAAAACTTACGAGTGTCAGATTGAGAATTTAAACGTTATGGTGGCAAAATTGACGAACTATTTGAAGGACAAGACGATCGAGTTGGAAGCGTTGCGAAAGGATAAAGAGAAATTGCAAGAAGCAGTTAATGATAACAGCAAAGGTGAGTTATTAATTTTTTTTTTGCTTAGAAGTCAAGCAAACATACTACAGTTATATTAAATATCCTTTTTTCAGTTGTAAAATCGCTCGAGGAGGAAGTTAAAGTTCAAAAACATAATCAAGAAAAATTACTTGGAGAATTTGAATCGGAAAGACTAGTTCTCAAAAACATGGTCACTGTCACCGAGTCAGTCATGGAAGACCAGAAACTTAGCTTGAGCAATGTTATTGCTGAACATGTTAAAGTTAATGACACGTTAAAAGAAGAAAACAAAGCATTAAAAGAAGAATTAGAATCTAAAATAAAGAATACTGAAGTAAAACTTCAAGAAAAGGAGACTTTATTCGAAAATGCTCTAAAAGAGTTGACAGTAATGAAAATTGCGAAAGAGAGTAATAAAAAAGAATTTGAACATGCAAAGGATCAGTTAGTAAATGAAATCACAGCGTTGAAAAAAGAGCTAACTTTGAAAGTATCTCAAGTAGAAATATTGGAATTGAAAAACAAGGAAATGACTCAAGTTGTGGAACAATGTAAAAGTGGTGAGTATTACAATGATTTTCGCGTCGTATTTTTAAAAATTTACGAATATTAATAATTTAATAACAACTATTTATTTGTTTTAGAAATTGATAACATGAAAAAAGACAATGACGAATTAAAAATTAAAATGGACTTGCAACAAACAGAAATGACGAATAAAGTTGACAAATTAACTAAAACAAATGACGAACAAACTGAACTCAACAAGAAACTCGAACAAGAGGTTGAAGAAGAACGTCAAAAAAATATAGCAGCAGAAGAAAGGGTTAAAGAGCTGTCTGATCAACTAAATGAACTTACTGTCACTAACGACAATCTAAGACGAGAAAAAATGTATTATCTCAACAAAGCAGAAGAATTGAAAACTGAATTCGATACAGTTGCAGATTCGTTGAATGAGGAAATTAAAAAATTACGTGTTGAAAATACAAACTTGAAGAAAACTGTGGAAGAAAATCAAATCGGTAATACTAAAAACTTTTATGAAATAATTTTACATTTATTTATTTTTAACAGGTGCCTAAATTAATAATTTATTTCATTTCAGTGATCACAAGACTAGAACAGTCAGTACAGCTAGAGAAAGAACAAAACAATGAATTACGACTGGGCAATGACAACGAAAGGCTAAATTTAGATAACAAGTGCTCACTACTACAAGAATATCAACTGAAAGCAGAAAGGCAGATGGAAGACCAACAAAAAGACATCGACCTGTTGCACAAAGAAATTAACACGTTAAAAACTATCGCAGAACTACAAGAAAACGACTTGAAAGAGAAATGTGACATAATTCAAGAAAAGGATGAACAAATAAACAACATCAATAAAGATTTGGTCGAAATGAAAGCCGCTAAAGAAAAAAATCAAGCAGAATTGGAATCCAAAATTACTGAAGTTAATTACTTGAAGCAGAAGATGACTAACGATGATGTTCAAAGGGCTTTGAGAAGCGAGGAGTGGGTCAAAGCTATAGGACAGAAAGACACGTGTAAGTAATGTAACAATATTGTTCAATGTTTCANATGTTTCGAATGTCACCATCAGTGATTAGTGTAATTTGGATTTAAATAACAACAAAATCTTTTTCCAGTTGCCGTTGCCGTTTCTGAAAAGACCGGAAGTCATAAAAACTCATGTAATATCGAAAAGGATTACCGCGAGTTCCACCACCAGGTAGATAACACCACCTCTGACCTTACTCACTCATCAATGGAGAGCATTAAGACCATTTCAGATTTAGAAAGGATCATTCACGACAAGAACAGGACTATCACCGCCCTCCAGAGCGACATAACATACCTCAAGTCGCTCATCGCAGACTCGGAGAACAAACTATTGGACGTCACCAAAGAACTAGAAGTCAGCAAGGAGAACTGTCAGCAGTTGTCAGGGCAGCTCAAGAAAATAGTCCACCAGAAGAATGAGGAAATCGCCGAACTCAAAAAGCAATTGAACAAAATGAGCGTCACAGAGAACAGAGCCAGTCAGATCATCAAAGTGTCGGCGAAGTACCAGGCGATCATACTCAAGAGGATCGCCGAGATCAAGTCCAATACCGTATTGAAAGAGTTGACCAACTTCGGCAACTCCGCGAACGGCGACAACGAGCTTCGGCGAAGCTTAAACGCGGGCACCGTCACTATGGAAGACCTCGAGAATTTCTTGGAGACCACGGACAAGCATCTGAAACGGTGCTCCGAGAAGCAGATCGCCCTACAAAAGGAGAGGGACAGGTTGACCGAAGTGAACCGAATAAACGAGTCGGAGATAATCAACTTGAAGAAGTTTTTGACGGAGCTGTCGGTGAGCTTCAAGACGTTCAGCACAGTGAAGGAACTGTACGCGCAGAAGTTCAGTCGGGTCGTGTCGGTGCAGCGGACGGCGAGGCGAGAGGTCCTGAGTCTGGAGGGGCAGATAAACGACGCGACCATGTGCAAGCTGGAGAGAGCCTACGCGGCGGCCATGCAGGACCTGGCCGAGTGCGCCATGAATATGGAGCGCTGGGTGGAGCGGTGCATCGGCCGCACGATCTCGCCCGAGAAGATCAAGCAGGCGTTCACCAACGACGAAGACCGCGCGTCCTTCGCGTCGACGACCTTCCAGAACGCCGGCTTGGAAGTGCAACTGGAGGAGCTAGAGAGCTCCTTCCAGAAGCTTCTCGAAGAAGTGGTCCGCGCGCAGAAGGGCGAAGGCTCGCGCGACGCGCAGGCGGCCACGGTTCTGGCGGTGCGTGCGGAGTACGAGGACAAACTCAACCGAATGAAGGCTAAAATGGTCAGTATACTCCCCATCCTGTCTCTTATATTGCTGTATCAGGTCGTGTGGTGGTTCTATCTCCAGATGGACTATTGACGGTGTGGCTTGTTAATGACTTGTGAAGTCGCCTATTTATTGAATAAAGTTGTTTACATCGATGATTTTTGTTTTATTTTTCGCTTAGTTTTTTTAGTGTTTACGTGTGGTAGTGTAGTGTTATGCTTTGAGGAGCGTTCGAAAAGGTAATTATTTAGACGTTATGCATGTTTAGACGGCATGCGGTGCATGGTGCTTCCCGTTAGGAGACGTCGACGTTTCGGTGGTTTATAAGTTTGGTGTTTTCAGAAACAACTGTACCAGGAGCAAATCGCGGTTTATAAGGAGAAGCAGCGGGAGGAGGTGATGATGCTTGAGCGAGAGTTGGTCAAAACTCGGGAGAAACTCGCCGAGTCGAGCAAGGCGTATGAGGAGCATATTCGCGCGCTGACGACGGAGCTCTGGAGTGTTGGGGAGAAGTTCCTCACGAAGAAGGACGAGGCGGACTGGCTGAGGAAGAAACAGCGGTCCGGCTCGCTCATGTCGCTGCAGCACGTGCATTCGGTGAGTGTACAGACATCGTCGTTTCAGCCGAAAGACGTCCACAGCTGGACAAAGGCCTCCCCCAAGGATTTCCACGAAGACCGATTCTGCGCCGCTCGCATCCAGGCACCTCCCGCGACCTTCACCAGATCGTCGGTCCACCTAGTGGGAGGCCTGCCCACGCTAAGTCTTCCAGCTCGTGGTCGCCACTCAAGAACTTTCCTGGCCCAGCGGCCATCAGCTCTACGAGCTATTTGCCCCGCCCACTGCCACTTGATTTTAGCGATTTTGCGGGCTATGTCAGTCACTCTGGTTCTCCCACGTATCTCCTCATTTCTGATTCGATCACGTAGGGGAACTCCGAGCATAGCACGCACAGACATCAGCTGTAGCTAAACACTGCTTCACTTAAATGTAGTTGTAATAGGTGCGATTTTGCAGCAGCAAGAAGAGTATCTGTATAGTCTGGTCTGCGAGCACGTAGAATTTTGTCCAATGACCCCAAGCTACCCATCCTTATCGCTCGCGCGTAATTATATTGCTGTCGCGACTGTACGACGGGCGCCCGCAGTGAGTGTGCAATATAGTCTGGTCTGCGAGCACGTAGAATTTTGTCCAATGACCCCAAGCTACCCATCCTTACCGCTCGCGCGTAATTATATTGCTGTCGCGACTGTACGACGGGTGCCCGCAGTGAGTGTGCGAGCGCGGGCGATAAGGATGGGTAGCTTGGGGTCATTGGACAAAATTCTACGTGCTCGCAGACCGGGCTTTAGACATTATATGAATGATATGTTTCCAGTCCGGGCTAGTGCCGGCGCCCCCTGAGCCATCGCGGCCGTCGGATACACACTCCCTCCGTTCTCTACCCGTCCACAACAACACAAATACCAATAAGCGAGGTAAGTCTAACAATCATTTGATTTAAGTTTTATTCTCTTTTGACCCCCACTTTCAGCTAGTCCAGTCATAGATTTTGGATGGCATAGACAAACTATTACGTCACTAACTCTCTTTATTTTTGTCCAATAAACTACATATTTATTTATATCAAGAGCTGCTAATGTTTTACAGCAAATTGAAAATAAATAGGATGTTCAGACTAGGCGTTCGGCAACAGTTGAAACTTCTTCAAAATGTGACTGTCTACAGGAGACTAATAGACTACCAGCCCGGCTAGGATACGTGTCACAATCAAACCATCTACGATTATCTACGATTTTAGACGGCAAATTTATTGGCTAAACTCGATAAAATGCCTCGAAAAGATTATATTGTTGCGCGCATCTTAACCCTAAGTTCGTTTTCCCAGTCTTCGGTCGTGGTTCGGGAGGCCCGCAGGCAAAAAAAGTGCCCGTAGTCCTCCAAAGTGAACTGAGCAGGTGGACCACTACCAAAGACTGAATTTTTTTCATCACTTACTAAAGTACGGCCAACGAGAAGCGATACCAAATGTAAACAAACCCAATGTCATGGTCATTTGGAATAGCAGGGGTTTGACTTTGACATATTTTGGCGGAAGAACGAGACATTACGACGAATATACAACATGGGAAGAGATAGAATAGATTTTCAGTACGGCTAGCACGAAAAACTTTCGAGTACGAATCGTTTGCGTATTCGAATCGCCATTTAGTACGAAAACTACTACAGCGCCCATGTGAACGTGTCGTAAAGTGAACTTAGTATGAGAAATGGTTGCACGAAACTTATTTTGAGAATCAAAATTGTCACGTTATCGTTTAATTCGAAGGTTGAGTATAGAGTTATCGCTGCTAGTTGCCGTACTTTAGAAGTAAACTCAAACTGTTTCTAGACAAAGAAGGCCGCGGCCTTCACATGTCTGACGAGGAGGGGGAGGTGTTCGACAACCGCTGGCTCAAGGAGCTCGCCTCCACCCCCCGCGCGTCCCCCCCGCGCGACCCCCGCCGCCTGTCCGAGCTGCGCTGGCGCAACTCACTTTGCCCGCCGCATCTCAAGANTGCTGGACAAAGGCCTCCCCCAAGGATTTCCACGAAGACCGATTCTGCGCCGCTCGCATCCAGGCACCTCCCGCGACCTTCACCAGATCGTCGGTTCACCTAGTGGGAGGCCTACCCACGCTACGTCTTCCGGCTCGTGGTCGCCACTCAAGAACTTTCCTGACCCCGCGGCCATCAGCTTTACGAGCTATGTGCCTCGCCCACTGCCAATTGATTTTAGCGATTCTGCGGGCTATGTCAGTCACTCTGGTTCTCCTACATATCTCCTCATTTCTGATTCGATCACGTAGGGAAACACCGAGCATAGCACAGGCATCAGCTGTAGCTAAACACTGCGGCACTTATGTAGTTGTAATAGGTGCGATTTTGCAGCAGCAAGAAGAGTATCTGTATAGTCTGGTCTGCGAGCACGTACAATTTTGTCCAATGACCCCAAGCTACCCATCCTTATCGCTCGCGCGTAATTATATTGCTGTCGCGACAGTACGACGGGTGCCCGCAGTGAGTGTGCGAGCGCGAGCGATAAGGATGGGTAGCTTGGGGTCATTGGACAAAATTCTACGTGCTCGCAGACCGGGCTTTAGAAATTATATGAATGATATGTTTCCAGTCCGGGCTAGTGCCGGCGCCCCCTGAGCCATCGCGGCCGTCGGACACACACTCCCTTCGTTCTTTGCCCGTCCACAACAACACGAATACCAACAAGCGAGGTAAGTCTGACAATCATGTAGATTAAAGTGTTATTCTCTTTTGACCCCCACTTTCAGCTAGTCCAATCATCGATTTTGGATGGCATAGACAAACTATTATGTCGCTCTCTTTATTTTTGTCCAATAAACTACATATTTATTTATATCAAGAGCTGCAGCAGCAAATTATAAAATAGGATGTTCAGACTAGGCGTTCGGCAACAGCTGAAACTTGCTAAAAATGACTGTCCACAGGAGACTAATAGACTACCAGCCCGGCTAGGATACGTGCCACGATGAAATTTTATCGATAATTTTAGACGACAAATTCTTGTCTTAACTCGATAAAATACCTCGAAAAGATTATATTGTTGCGCGCATCTTAACCCTAAGTTCGTTTTCCCAGTCTTCGGTCGTGGTCCGGGAGGACCGCAGGCAAAAAAAGTGTCCGTAGTCCTTCAAGGTGAACTGAGCAGGTGGACCACGACCAAAGACTGCATTTCTTTCATCACTTACTAAAGTACGGCCAACGAGAAGCGATACCAAAATGTAAACAAACCCAATGTCATGGTCATTTGGAATAGCAGGGGTTTGACTTTGACATATTTTGGCGGGAGAACGAGACATTACGACGAATACACAAGATGGGAAGAGATAGAATAGATTGTCAGTACGGCTAGCACGAAAAACTTTCGAGTACGAATCATTTGCGTATTCGAATCGCCATCAAAAGATTTAGTACGAAAACTATTACAGCGCCCATGTGAACGTGTCGTAAAGTGAACTTAGTATGAGAAATGGTTGCACGAAACTTATTTTGAGAATCAAAATTCGTCTCGTTTAATTCGAAGGTTGAGTATCGAATTTTGTCGAATACGCAAACGATTTGAAGACGAAAGTTGTTCATGCTAGAGGTACTGTTCACAGTCGAATCCACCTTTTGTATCGCTGCTAGTTGGCCGTACTTTAGAAGTAAACTCAAATTGTTTCTAGACAAAGAAGGCCGCGGCCTTCACATGTCAGACGAGGAGGGGGAGGTGTTCGACAACCGCTGGCTCAAGGAGCTCGCCTCCACCCCCCGCGCGTCACCCCCGCGCGACCCCCGCCGCCTGTCCGAGCTGCGCTGGCGCAACTCGCTGTGCCCGCCGCATCTCAAAAGCTCCTACCCCGCCGAGACTCAGTTCCAGCCCGTGGCTGACGAGGAGGACATCAAGGTACGCGATTGTGGACTCTCTCTCTTAGACAGTAAGAGTCGCATGCGAGTGTAGCTCGTGGCTGATGAGGAGGACATCAAGGTGAACGATTGTAGACTCTCTTCCCTAGGCAGTAAGACCGCCGCCGCCTGTCCGAGCTGCGTGGCTGAGGAGGACATCAAGGTGAGCGATTGTGGACTCTCTCTCCTAGGCAGTAAGACCCCCGCCGCCTGTCCGAGCTGCGCTGGCGCAACTCACTTTGCCCGCCGCATCTCAAGAGCTCCTACCCCGCCGAGACCCAGTTCCAGCCCGTGGCTGACGAGGAGGACATCAAGGTGAGCGATTGTGGACTCTCTCTCTTAGACAGTAAGAGTCGCATGCGAGTGTAGCTCGTGGCTGATGAGGAGGACATCAAGGTGAGCGATTGTGGACTCATTCCTAGGCAGTAAGAATTGTATGCGAGTGGGCGTTCCTGAGAAACAAAATAATTGACAATCGCTCTTCGTTTGTCGCTGTCGCTCATAACCACGAGAAGGACAGCAAGTTAATGGGTTGTGAAGTCTCTTTCCTAGGATGTAAGCGTTCTAAGCGAGTGGGCGGGTGTAAGGAATAATGCAAACAATTGACGTTCGCTCTCTTCGCTCGCATCATTCAGTAAATTATTAATCCAATTTTATAGAAAGGACTTCCATAACCTGCCAATGGATGTCGCTACGCATCCCTCGTAATATCATACCAACCCATCCAACCCGACCACACCATTAAGCCGAACGTCCACCGCCGGCTAAACTAAGTTAGATTAGCTTAGCTCGCATAGTTGAGCCAGTTTTTCGTACATGTGCGTCCACCGCAAACTATGCCAGCTAAGCTATGTGAAATGCCCCAGCTAAGTGGAACTAACTTAGCTCGGTTAACTTGACGTTCTAGCATAAACTGACCATCACTAACGCAGGGCCGTCTTTAACCTACTAGGGGCCCTGGGCATTTAAGGATTAAGGGGGGCCCTTATCATCTGGTAACAGGTCTTATTAGCAGATGGGGGGCTTATTCATCAAAATGTCCACTTCTCGAAATTACAACTTCTTAAAATGTCAACTTCGCTAAAAGACAACTTCTCATAATAATATTGTCTATTTCGGATATATCGATTATTTGTGGACATTTTGCGTCCCGGTTGTCATTTTGATGACTAAGCCAGGGGCCCACTCAGTCGCGGGGCCCTGGGCACGTGCCCAAAGTGCCCAGTGGGAAAGAGGGGCCTGCACTAACGTAGTTTTAGCTTATTTATTGGTGGACGGACAACGTAGTTCTAGTTTAGCTTCGCTTAGTTCACTGAGTTTAGTTTTCATTTCGGCTTTACAAGTTTGTTTCGTCCCACAGTTCAGCCTGGGCAACATGAGCTCGCTGGGGCGGCAGCACCGCAAGGAGGTTGGCATCACCGCCTACAAGAAGCCGGGCCCGCCCACGCCCAGCAAGAACGCGGGAAGGCTCTCCGCCACGGTATGTTCACATTTGACAGATTCTACTTCTTCTTCTTTTTTGGTGATGTTGGCAATACACGTCGAGGTCGACTTGATTTGTGCCATTTTCAAGTATTTATGTGATACGAGTTACAAAATGAGATCAAGTAATGATATAATGAAGGATGATAGATGTTACCCCTTCCCACCCTTTGAGTCTCAGTAAAGTTGTGGTGCTTTACTGTGACCTCCTATGGACAACTTGAGAGAACCAGAAGAATCACGATGCACTGTTTTGCTTCACTTGCCCACAGTCATGCACGTTCACGAACACGCCGCATGTCTCGCGTCATTTTGCAAGCATTTTGGCGGCCGCCGTTTCGCTTGCAATCCGCCAGTGTGGCAATGCCCTAAGATTCTACTTAGAATCAATAATTATTAATCTCACGGACAGTCACGGATCTTGAGCCCTAAGGGAAACATACTATGAATGCCGTTTCCATCAAAAAAGATACTTTTATAGACCCGCTTGAGCGGAATTCGCGTTTGAATTTCATTACAATGTAACCGGATGCATTATAATGGAACCGCGAAATTACGCGAAACCTTACAGCACAACTTTAAAAACAAACAAGATTGTTTTTTGTTCTCAAGATTCATCCCACTTGCCTTAGATTTGCATCTACCCTGTCGCTTGGATAGAAAGAGCACAACTAATACTAAATATAAAAGTTGATGTAATTTTAACAAAAATATTTAAGTTTTACAAAATGTACAGTCGCGGAATGAAAAGGTTCGTCACCTTAGTGTCGGTTTTCGCTTGCACTAGGTACTGTAAGAGTCAAACCTGCCAACATAACAGTGCTGCTATCATTTAAATAAATATGACGTTTACTAACGAATAAGGTTTTGCTTGTTTAATTTTCTATCCCTTGCAATGTTACAAAATATAGTTTTTTTTTATTTAATAGAAATAATAATGGCAGGTTGAACCAACAAAAAGGTTTTAGTTTATAGATAAATCGTCAAACAACTTTGATCTGAATAATTTTGAACTTTACTGACGAACAGTTAAAGATTATTTTCTCTAACTCGAGATTATTCTGTAACATGTTTCAAAAGGTAATATATTGTGCTCGCGATTCGTTGAAGGAATCAATTTGAATCAATAAAACTGACGAACCTTTTCATTCCGTGACTGTACTTGCTAGTGAAATATAATGGAAATAATATGCTATACTTACTGTATTCAGGATTCCGAGTTGCGCGTGGAAGCCGAGCCGCAGCCCTCCCGCAAGACAAGCACTCCGTCGCGGCTTCGCTCGCTTTTCCGCTCCAATAAAAACGACACCGCCGAAGTAAGTACTCAACAAAATTCTCTTTATATTTTTTTTGGGATGGACTGTCCCGCTGAAGTTCTTTCTTATTGCTTGGTGGATTTTTTTGTGTAGCTCAATATGTCTTTTAGGACGTACGCGCGTTTTTTGACAGCTTTAAAATACTGGTGAAAGTGTAGGTAGTTTTTTCTAATTTCTAAATTATTATAAAGGTAGACTGACATCTGATTTTTTATGTGACACCACTGTCTAGTCAGTTGACATACTTTTTTACGATAATTAATTAGATGATTATTAGTGAATTGACTCATTAACAGAATGTTTTGTTTGCAGGGCACACCTCGCAGCAGGAGATTAAGTATTTTCCGGAAAAAGTAAAGGATAAAATAGTAATATGATGTTAACAAAATTATTAAATACATCCATTAATTTATTCTTTTAAATGTTGGGTTTTAATTATGAACCACTTCCCTTCTATTTAGTAAGTAATATCTGTCATACGCATATAGTACGCAGAACTGACGGCCGATGGGGCAGCAAGGTTCTGGAATGGAGGCCGCGTACCGGAAAACGCAGCGTGGGACGTCCACCTACAAGGTGGACCGACGACATCGTAAAGGTAGCAGGGAAGCGCTGGATGCAGGCCGCTACCAATCGATCAACGTGGAAAGCATTAGGGGAGGCCTATGTTCAGCAGTGGACGTCCTATGGCTGAAATGATGATGATGATGATGATCTGTCATACATATCTCTAGGGATAGTAATTAAACTCAAAACCTTATTAATATTTTATATTTCACGAAGTACACCACATAATCACTGTAGCACCGAACTTTACATACAAATGTACAAAATTGTGCTTACGTTGATCACACCATACAGTACAATTATAATTTTTAAGTTATAGACACAGACCGATCTCACCGTCTAAATTTTTTAACATAAGTTTTAGCAAGAAAATAGTAAAGATATGTAGTAAGCTTGTCAGTAATAATAATCATAATAACACGTAAAATTATTCGTTTTGTACCAATAAAAATAAAACTTTATAAGTTGCATTTTAATTTAATAAATAAGATAGACGAACGAATATAAAAATAACGTACATTTAGAAAAATAAGATCTACAAGGAGATAAGATAAGACGAATAAGATAGTATCGGTCTACTTATAATTTCTTCCAAAATAAATTATGTTATCAAAATAATATCATACAAAAATTTACTAATTTGTATACAAAAATAAAAGTCTAAGGTGCTCTATACATAATAAATCAAACTACCTATTCTATAAAAATAATTTAAAGAATTCATAAATATGTCTGTTTTGCATTATGTGTTACTATTATAACAATAATTGGTAAAAATAATCTCGCGTTGAAATACAACCTAATGGTACTATCGTTTCATGAAATTGTGCGTTTAAATATGATTAGTTTCATCTAATACTATTTCAGACAAAATACATATAAATCACGTCAATATTTTTCTTGTGCAGGCATTCTGCTTGGGTGGGATTAACAGATACACACGGGAGTGAAATAAAATAAAAGGTAAAAAATTAAAAAGTAACTACGAAATCATTAGATGCGAACACACATAGTAAGTAAATATAGATCATAATTCACTCAATTATATAACAAGAAAGATAAGAATTAACAGGTGTTAGGTAAACGTGTGTATCATTCTTTAACAATTCATAAAGTATAAGCAGTAAAATGTCTCTCATAATAAAAATACTAAACTGATAACAATATTATGTATCATTATTATGTGCGCATGAATAAATAACTTATAAATAAATAAGTAGTATGTAAACATTGTTACATAGTCCTAACTACATGTTTTGTGGCCTACCTAACACTACCTACCTATATAAACGTAGAAATCATAATTGTGACATTCATGGCAGTCGTAACATTTTTTTAAGTTAACATTCATTTAGAACCCGGTCGAGATAACTGCGCATCTCGCTGGAATGCGACTCTCTCCCCTCGTTCGCCCTGTCCGTACCAGTGTCGATGTGACGTCATGGCCACCTGGTGCGCAGCTAATTTAACGGGGTTGTAGAACGTTACAATGTCTTACCAACAAGTATAATTAAGTATATCTTCAAAACGGTAACTAGAGCCTTGATTTATCTATCAACAAGTCCTAATAAAGATTTCAAGTATTTAAAACAAGGGAAATATAATGATTACTTATAAAAATTTATGTTAAACTAGAGTTACAATAAATTATGTCTTGTCTCATTTGAGTTTGTTTCCTTAGATATCAAGTTAATTGTTGAGTGGCTTAAACAAAAATACTTAATTGTTCATATAATTTTGGGATACCCTCGATCCTCAATAAAATCAAAGGCGACTAAATTAACCTACAATTAATAGAGTAACATCCATTTATTAATTAAGTTGGTGATCTAACTAGTAGTAAAAATTAATAAGCGCTGTACAAATTTCTATCTAACTTAGCCTAATCTTGATATACATTATTATTATATACATCGAAAGTACTTGGCGATCACACTGAGTTGCAACTTGTATACAATCTCATGGGTTAGTTTGTGATCCACACTTAGGTTTGAGATTATGGAGAGATCTTACTAAAGCCCGGTCCGTGAGCACGTAGAATTTTGTCCAATGACCCCAAGCTACCCATCCTTATCGCTCGCGCGTAATTATATTGCTGTCGCGACTGTGCGACTGGCACCCGCAGTGAGTGTGCGAGTAATTCTGTTGCTATCACGCAACATAATTACGCGCGAGCGATAAGGATGGGTAGCTTGGGGTCATTGGACAAAATTCTACGTGCTCACGGACCAGACTATACTATACCTACAACTAGTCGTATAAGCTGGAGGAGCTACATTGAGATTACGCAAAGTTTCAAACACTATAACCCAAACGGTTGCACTCAGAACCTTCACTAAAGCAAAACACTGCAATTAAAATTGATTTGCAAATAACTGTTGAAACATTTAATTAAATTTACAACTATGACATGATTTAGAGGGTAATGCTTAACTAAGGTACGCACTGCCTATAGGAATCGAGTTAATAAAATAACAGTCTCGATTGACGCCCTCCAGCTGATCATTAAACGTATCACAGGATACATCGGAGGTAGGGTTGCCAGGTGTTCGGGCTTTTGTGTTTTTTGGACCTGGCAACCCTAACGGAGCCTTTGGCGGCGCACTGTAGCAGACGGGCAGGCAGACAGACTGGGCAGGGCACATAGTACGCAGAACTGACGGCCGATGGGGCAGCACGGTTCTGGAATGGAGGCCGCGTACCGGAAAACTCAGCGTGAGACGTCCACCAACAAGGTGGACCCATGACATCGTAAAGGTAGCAGGGAAGCGCTGGACGCAGGCCTTCCCCTAATGCTTTCCACGTTGATCGATTGGTAGCGACCAATCGATCAACGTGGAAAGCATTAGGGGAAGGCCTATGTTCAGCAGTGGACGTCCTATGGCTGAAATGATGATGTAGCAGACGAGGCGAAGAAAATCAGCAAGACCTGGAGCGAGATCAAGCGCGAAGCTCAAGACCGAACGAGATGGAGGACTGTTGTGGACGCTTTCTGCCCCATCTATATAGGGGACATAGGACCTTAAGTCAAAGTAAGTGAACCCTAACGGAGGTCATTCTAAAGGTCTGAGTGCTGATATCGTCCGCGCTTAGCCGCGAACGGCGCCGACGGCGCTAGGGGCCCGCGCGGGCGCCGGCGCAGGCGTGGGCTCCGGCTAGAGGCATGCATGAGGGTTGTGCGAGCACCAGCGAGGCCATAGCGGCGCCGCGCGCACGCCTCGCGCTACCAACCGCGCGCGCTGCGTGTCCAAGCGTAGATAAAGGTCTGAGTGCTGATATCGTCCGCGCTAAAGGTATGTCCGGTCAAATGAAGCACAAAGCAGGGCTTTTGTTTTTGGACCTGGCAACCCTACGGAGGTCATTAAAGGTCTGAGTGTTGATATCGTCCGCGCTAAAGGTACCTATGTCCGACCAAATGAAGCACAGAGTCCGGCTTTTGTTTTTGGACCCTAATCATTCTAAAGGTCTGAGTGCTGATATCGTTCGCGCTTAGCCGCGAACGGCGCTGCCGGCGCCGGCGGCGCAGGTAAAGGTCTGAGTGCTGATATCGTCCGCGCTAAAGGTATGTCCGACCAAATGAAGCACAGAGTCCGGCTTTTGTTTTTGGACCTGGCAACCCTATGGAGGTCATTCTAAAGGTCTGAGTGCTGATATCGTCCGCGCTTAGCCGCGGACGGCGCCGACGGCGCTAGGGGCCCGCGCGGGCGCCGGCGCGGGCGGCGCGGGCGTGGTTTCCGGCTAGAGGCACGCATGAGGGTTGTGCGAGCACCAGCGAGGCCACAGCGGCGCCGCGCGCACGCCTCGCGCGACCAACCGCGCGCGCTGCGTGTCCAACCGTAGATACACGTCGCCCGCCGCGCCTTCGGCCCGGTCGGCCCACAGCCGCTCGGCGAGCGCGGCCGAGCGCGGCCAAACGCGCGCGTCCAGCCCGCCCGGGCCCAGCTGCTCCGTCCACTGGCAGGCGGCGCCGCCTTCCACACGCCACGCGGGCCCCGGCTCCTCCGCCCACGGCCGGTGCTCGTACACCTGACAAAATTTCATAGTAAGTACAAGGTCTCAAATTACTTCGGCCGTTTGGTGCAGTGGTTCAGAACGGACTACTATTCCAAGAGGTCCCGGCCGGGCAGAAATTGAAATGATGAATTTTAATTACTATATATAATATGTATGTAGGTACCTATTTAAAAAAAAAGTATTTAAGTATGTTTATATCCGTTGTCTAGTACCCATAAGCTTTGCTTAGTTTGGGACTAGAGGCGCAGTGTAAAATTATTTACTTGTAATCCTTGACGTATGTTAAACGGAAAATCTGCTTCATCCAATTAGGTTATTGTAATATGGGCATATGGTTGATTATTAACACACGCACACACTCACATACACTCACACTAACACTCATATTCACTCACACTTCACCATATACACATTCTCTTTCAATACTCGTCTACTTTTTTGTCTAGTTTTTTAAAGTGTCAATATATCTATAAATTCTATGTGCTCCGGCCATTATCGAGAGTACTGACGCTCTGTTGTACAGGCTTCTCGCCTAGTTCAGACTCCGGTTCTCTCACAATCTTACTCTGTTCATTAGTACATAGCAATTTGTTTCACTATATCATTGGATTGTGAAGGAAAGAAACAAATGCTTTATTTATTTACCTGCTGCCACGAGCGGTACGGGCCGCAGTGCCCGTCGGAGTTGTCGCGCCACGAGCCGAAGCCGCAGTCGAGGTACCACGCGTCCACGTGCGAGATCACCGAGCGGAAGCCCGCGTCGAGCACCGCGCGCGACTCCGGCCAGCGGGACGCGCCCCACACTTGCACGCCTATCGACTTCGAGTCGAGTCTTTCGAGGTACGGCGAGCGCGTCAGCCGCGACGACCAAAGCAGCGTGAGCTCAGGCGCCTTCCCGCCGTTGGCGCGCTCGAGAGCCCGCATCGCGCGCCGCGTGAACTCCAACCACAGCTCCATCGGATCCGTGTCGTTGAAGTGCTGCGACCAGCACCGCTCGGAGACCTCGTCCCCGCCTAAGTGGAACAGGTCGTCGACGCCGGTCACCTCGATTATTTCCGCGTAGATTCGCTCGAGTAAATCGTACACGTGCGGGTTTTTGGGGTTCAGTTGCCCGCACGGGGGCTCGCCGCAGTAGTAGCTCCAGGGCTCGACCTCGATGCAGTAGGCGAGGTGCCCGAGGCCGGCCGCCGGGCCCCAGCCCCATGCCCGTCCTACGTGCGCCGGCGCGTCCACTTCTAGCAGAACTCTGATTCCGCGGAGTTTGGCGCGGTGCACGACCGCTTTCACGTCGTCCATGGTGTAGATAGCTCCTGGACCGTACGCGCCATGCTGCGCCAGCTGAGGCACGCTGTTCAGTCTTAACGGGAACGACTGCGAGTCGCTCACGTGCCAGTGGAACGTATTGAGCTTGCAGGCGGCCATGGCATCTATCGTGCGCATTATCTCGGGCAACGGAAAATAGTTACGTGCCGTGTCTAAGAGTAGCCCCCTGAAGCCGAACTTGGGTGCGTCATCGACCGTCGCCGCTTCGAGGATGAGGAGCGACCCAGCGTAGGGGTCGAGCCAGACTAGTTGGGAGAGGGTTTCGAGCCCGTGTCTGGCGCCGCAGAAGGAGTGCGCGATGATGTCGACCACTAGATTGTTCCCAGTCGGCCGGAGAGACAGTTTGTAGCTTTCGTCGGTGTTGAGCCTCATGCGGGGATCGGCAGAGCCATTGACCGCGACGCGGACGAGGACGTTACGAGGGGAGCCGATGTCGTTGCGTCGTATTTCTCCGTTGATTGATTTTTCTAGAGTGCGCATGTCTTCCGTCATGAGTTCGAAGGCTCCCTGGAGGTGGGTGGTGACGTCTTTCGAGGTAGTGGCGGTGACTTTGAGGGAGAAGCCGTCTGCTCGGACGGGCACGGCGGCGGTGGCAAGGCTGACGGGCCCGGTGGGCTGCGGCCACAGCTGCGTGGACGCGCACAGCATGTTGCAGGTCGGCAGCGACTGCAGCGTGCTCGATTCGGACGCGAGCATTCGTTCGCAGCGCTCGTTTCGGCATATCCACGTCCATGTGGGCTCGGATCCGCTGGAAATGATATACAAGTTTGGTTAGTTTTATCTTTCTCTAACAAACTCTTTTTGCTGAATGTATTTAGGTACCTATAGTAATTTTTTTATTCGACAGGGCGCTTCACAAGAAACTGTGTCGTTGTATGTGGTGTCAAGTGGTAGTGCAGTGGCGGCCTATGCTATTATATGCTATATGCTATGGATTATAATGTTAATTATAAGAAAATAAAACGGATTGGAATGCAACCTGTCGCGTCGTGTGACGCAAAAGTGTCACCATTTGCGCAGACTCTTCGACTTTATAGACTAATGACCTGCTGATGCCTACCTGTACAAGTTGTGCAGCGGGCGGTGGGCCAGCTCGTTATTCTGCTGGCGCCAGTACAGCAGCGCCGCGGCCGTGCAGGCGGCGAGTGCCAGCAACACTAGGGCCCGACGCAGGCGTCCTACTCGCGGGAGATGTACCGATGCGCTACTGGTCAGCTAAGAGTCCTGTAGTGGAGACAATAACCTGCTGATGGTTACCTATACAAGTTGTGCAGCGGGCGGTGGGCCAGCTCGTTGCTCTGCTGGCGCCAGTACAGCAGCGCCGCGGCCGTGCAGGCGGCGAGTGCCAGCAACACCAGCGCACGGCGCAGGCGCCCCACTCGCGGGAGGTGCGCCGACGCGCCCTGGGTCAGCTAAGAGTCCTGTAGTGGTGACAATAAGCTGATGGTTACCTGTACAAGTTGTGTAGCGGGCGGTGGGCAAGCTCGTTAATTTGCGTGCGCCAGTAGCAGGTGGCAAGTGCCAGCAACACCAGATGCGCTGACGCGCCTCGGGTCAGCTAACAGTACTCCTGTATTGGAGACGTAAAGACCTGCTGATGCCTACCTGTACAAGTTGTGCAGCGGGCGGTGGGCCAGCTCGTTGCTCTGCTGGCGCCAGTACAGCAGCGCCGCGGCCGTGCAGGCGGCGAGTGCCAGCAACACCAGGGCGCGACGTAGGCGCCCCACTCGAAGAAGTTGCTCCGACGCGCTAAGAGTCCTCCTGTATTAGAGACTAATGACCTGCTGATGCCTACCTGTACAAGTTGTGCAGCGGGCGGTGGGCCAGCTCGTTGCTCTGCTGGCGCCAGTACAGCAGCGCCGCGGCCGTGCAGGCGGCGAGTGCCAGCAACACCAGGGCGCGACGTAGGCGCCCCACTCGAAGAAGTTGCTCCGACGCGCTAAGAGTCCTCCTGTATTAGAGACTAATGACCTGCTGATGCCTACCTGTACAAGTTGTGCAGCGGGCGGTGGGCCAGCTCGTTGCTCTGCTGGCGCCAGTACAGCAGCGCCGCGGCCGTGCAGGCGGCGAGTGCCAGCAACACCAGGGCGCGACGTAGGCGCCCCACTCGAAGAAGTTGCTCCGACGCGCTAAGAGTCCTCCTGTATTAGAGACTAATGACCTGCTGATGCCTACCTGTACAAGTTGTGCAGCGGGCGGTGGGCCAGCTCGTTGCTCTGCTGGCGCCAGTACAGCAGCGCCGCGGCCGTGCAGGCGGCGAGTGCCAGCAACACCAGCGCACGGCGCAGACGCCCCACTCGAGGCAGATGCGCCGACGCGCTAAGAGTCCTGTAGTGGAGACAAAAGACCTGCTGATGGTTACCTGTACAAGTTGTGTAGCGGGCGGTGGGCCAGCTCGTTGATCTGCTGGCGCCAGTAGCGGGTGGCGAGTGCCAGCAACACCAGGGTACGACACAGGCGCCCCACTCGCGGGCGGTGCGCCGACGCGCTTAGAGTCCTCCTGTATTAGAGACTAAAGACCTGCTGAAGCCTACCTGTACAAGTTGTGCAGCGGGCGGTGGGCCAGCTCGTTGCTCTGCTGGCGCCAGTACAGCAGCGCCGCGGCCGTGCAGGCGGCGAGTGCCAGCAACACCAGCGCACGGCGCAGACGCCCCACTCGAGGCAGGTGCGCCGACGCGCCGCGTGTCAGCGCCTCGCCCCACGACTTCATGGCGGCCGTCAGTTTTGCACCTGGAATGGGAAATACTACGTCAGGAATCTGGATAATTTGCATGGTAGATAATGGCCCAGCAGGAGGCCTAAAAGTAAAGTTACAAACGCGACCAGAGCCGTCTTTAACCTACTGGGGGCCCGTGGCATCTAAGGATCTACTAGGGGCCCTTTTTAAATAAAAGTGAGGAAATCGCAATAATGTAGAACTTTCCAGGGAAATCGAACACTTTTGCTTACACCATAATATCTAAAACCTTTACAACCCCTAGGTATTTACTAACCCTCCTATCCAGCACTCGATTTAAACTAAATTGAAAACGTAACATAATAAAGTCTACACGATGAATATTCGGAAAAAACTAAATGACGAAATAAGCAGCTAATTCCGTACAAAACAAGCTAAGTGAGTGACTCTTTGCACTCGGCATTTCCTTGTCTTGTCGCTTCTATTTCGAGTGTAGGCTTTTAGGTCACTTCACTCGCTCACTTTGCGAACGAGTGTTGCTCTCGGAGGACAAACTTTCGCTTTACAATATTGATTGAGTTAAACTCAGTACGGTTACGACTTTGAAATGATTGGATAAATAAGTTTTCATCAAAGTTTTAAGCTTTAAATAATGTTATCCGAATAGCAATTGCAATTAAAAAGGAAATCATCAGCTGGGCTAAGATTCGCCATCTTAACGATGATTGTAGACGACAAACATATCTCGAAAAATGGATAAAATGGCGCGATATAAGCTTATCACTGTGTCCATTTTAGACCTACAGGTCAGTTTCCACCTTAGCCATAAAAATATATTGACAAAGTTTTTCTACAAAACTTGTTTCTGGAATCTGTTGCGTTTACAAAACACTTCTAATATGCAAAGAGGCTGGTTTTACTTCGGCTGTATATTCAAAGACCCTTACCAAGTCGGTCCTGCACGCGGTGAATGTTTTATGCCCCTTCCAACTCTATGCATTGTCAATGCACCGCGCTGATCGGAGGAACTTTCGTTATAACCTCAAAAATTACTGAGTTTTAACAGTTTCAATTTCTATAACTTATTTAAAAAGTGAGGTACCACAACGTAGGCACAATGTTTTAATCTTACTACATATGAAGCCGTACTATTGTATATCTCAACATAAATAGCGACTGCTTCAATGAAGATGTAGAATCCATTACTGGCATATAATGATAGCCACAATATTTTTATTACCGCAGCAATGGATGTACTCACTGAAATTGCGGAAGACGCTGTTACACAATTTGCTGGTTCCAGTTTAAAGGGCAAATAAATTTTAGAGTGGAGACGACCATTTGTTAGTTTTCCGACGACGAGGAATAAGGGTATTTTAAGAATTTCACGCGTTATCTACAATCTTAGGCTGAGTTGCACCAACTTACTTTAACCGTAACTATAACATTGACCGGTGTTTTTGTACGGAGTTTGACTTTTTGATGTTTGTCAAAGTTTACGCGGTGCAACTCAGCCTTAGCTGTTTATAATACAAAAGGAAAATGTTTTATAGGTGTGGAAAGTAATGAGTAAAACATTCCACGAAATGTAAATAAAGTGATATCCACATGCATTTCAAACGTTCTAAAACGCGTTCCGAGTGGATATATTCCTGAATTTTATTATAGCTTCATAAATGTTCCACGTCGCAATAGGTTTAAGTGGTTTTGAGTGCAAAGTTGCATATTTGATGGCGGAGGGCCTTCGCGGTCAGCCGAAATCATGCGAGCTATGCTAAAACAGAAACTAATATTCTAACGAACTTGACGAGACTTGGCGTGAACCTTTTAGAGCAATTTATTTTACATATCGGACATTTTTCTATTTCAATGGTGATTAACTATGTTCAGCAATAAGCTCACCAGCTCCCCTAGACAATTTACAAAAAGCGACAATTTTTATTTCTCTTTCTCTTTTCTTTTTAATAGGCTGAGTTGCACCATATTACTTTAACTTTGACAAACGTCAAAAACCTTTCAAACTCCATACAAAAACGTCGGTTATCGTTATAGTTACGGTGAAAGTTAGGTGGTGCAACTCAGCCTTACCTACTTGTAAGTTTTCTGTGCTAATACAAACACGCATTCGATAAGCGTGTTTCAGTGTTGAAAAATATTTCAAAGTCTTTGACAGAAGTACTAAAATATGTATCGGATATTTTGGGAGCAAACTAAGCGCCTTGTAAAGGATCTATTCTAAAACTTCTGGAAGGAGTCTCGATTCGCTAAAGTATGCATCCCGTAGTGGGAACGGCCCACATAGCTCGAAGAGTACAGTAAGCTCAGCTAAATTAAAATAAACGTGCAAGCACGAGAGACTGACAGAGTTGAATAATTTTTAACAACTTTTTTAAAGTATTGTTTTTATTTATAAAACGAGTAACAGCCATAGAACCCCATAGGGGTAGGGGAGCATTGTAGTTACTACTGTAGAGTAAGGCTTTGTCTCTTGACAGTGGCGTATCGATTTAGCAGTATCTGTCGCCATTGATCTGGTATTCAAATTAATAGGTTGATAATAAGAATGCTTCCTGAAAATTTGACTCCCCCTTCAGGTCATTTACCAGAGGCAAATGGACAACGGAGGAGAGGCAAAATTTGACTACTTCAAAAATAACCCTATACTAAAGGTTAGTTGGCTTTTCTAAATTCGCTATACCGGTAGTCTCACTCAACTGCTAGTGGCGTGGATGCAACATTGATGCTATGTATCCAGGTCGATGTGACATTTTCGCGGTAAGCAGGCGAATTTAGAAGGCTGATATGTATCTGACTGCATTACTATTAATAATTCATTGGCAGGCTTAATTATAGGAGCTTTTAATACCAGCTCTGTCTGTGATTTGATAATTTAGCAATTTGAAAGTTTGAATAGGGTAGATATTTGATGTCTAGATGGTGGATGAATGTAGGTGATAATAGTTGGTAGCAAAGGACTGCTGATTCGAGACTGGAGGACCTATAGTTTGACGCCCTCGATCGATAAAATATAAGAGGTAAAAAAATGGTTTTAGTAGGTAATTTATTTACGATAAATTGTAGATAGAACGACACACACTCTTCCCATGGATGTTGTAAGTAGGGCTTGCAATATCGGATAGTTTTCAACTCCGGAACTGATTTCCGATATTGGGCACTCAACTCCGGAATTCCGGTTCTAGTTCCGGAGTTGGTTAAAAAAAGAAAGCGCTTCCCGACAAACACGTACACGTATGTGGCCTCCACTTTAGAACCTTGCCCCATCGGCCGTCTGTTCTACGTACTATGTGCCCTGCCCATTGCCACTTTAGCTTGGTAATCTGATCGCTATATGTCAGGTAACTTTAGTTCGTTTAAGAATCTCCTCATTTCTGGTTCGATCTCGAAAAGAAACACCGAGCATAGCACTCTCCATACCATGGTGTGCAACTTTGAGCTTATTATAAGGCCTTATAGTAAGAGGCCACGTTTCCGAACCGTGTGTCATCACACTCATCACTACTGGTAACACACACTGATTGTAGACTTTTGACTTTAGGCACTGAAGTGTTTTGGTCGAAAAGCTGTTGTGTAGTTTCCCGAACGCTGCCCAGCCGAGTTGAATTCGACGTATTATTACATCTCCCTGCCTCACAGCTCGCTGCAGAGAAATCGCAGAGGAATCGCCCTCGTGTTCAGCCAGGCTCAAAGACCTTCTCATAGTCTAAGAACGCCAAGCATATAGGCAAGTTAGACTCTTCGGTCTTCTGTATAACCTGCCGTAGCGTATAGATGCGGTATATGGTAGTGTAAACGTTTCGATAACTGGCTTCCTCGAGAGACTATAAGTCATCGAACCTACGCGCGAGACTATTCGTGATGGCTCTCAAAAACAGCACTAAGCTTTAAGTTTACTAAGGTACCTGCATGCCAAATTTCAAGCGTCTAACTTAAGCAGTTTAGATTTTTCATACAAACATATTTTCCCGCTAATTCCCGGTCCCGTGGGAATTCCTAAGTATCCTATAACCTGCCCAGGAGTATGAAGAATAATTGTACCAAGTTTCGTTAAAATCCGTCGAGTAGTTTTTGTTTCTATAAGGAACATACAGACAGACAGACAGACAGACAAAAATTTTACTGATTGCATTTTTGGCATCAGTATCGATCACTAATCACCCCCTGATAGTTATTTTGAAAATTTATTTCATGTACAGAATTGACCTCTCTACAGATTTATTATAAGTATAGAAGATAAAGTTGCGAATACATATCTCAAGGACTTCCTTATTTAAGAACCTATTTTGATTCTTAAACGTTTTGAAAACTTAAATGATTTATGAAAAATTTCAATATCGGAATACGATATTGGCTTCAGTTCCGGAGTTGAAATATCGGAAAAAATGTATCCGAAATTCCGGAGTTACGAAATTCCGGAATTCCGGTATTCAAGCCCTAGTTGTAAGGGACGATAAAGGGAGAAATATGTGAACATCAGGTTATTCAGTCTTTTACCTCTGTTAAAAAAGAGAGGGTCGCCCTCCTGCAGTGGAGAATAAATGACTGGAGAATAAATACTACTCAGTGGTACTTGTGAAGTTGTGACCACATCAAATGTAGGCACGAATATTAATAATGAATGACCCAATTAATGTGCCAGTCAAAATTTTAATTCATATTTTTATCTGGTTCTAATAAAGTATCCAGCTGAGTTTATGATGCAAGTTTTAATTAAACTAGACGCACATGTCCAGTTCAGCCTGTGTGACGTTTGGAATATGCGATTTTAAATATCATTCCAACTTTCTGTGTTAGACTTTGGTGGGGAACTTTTTTAATGAAACACTATAAAGTTTTGAATGTCCACGCTCTGGATAAATAAATGTTCTCGAATGTTTTTGGTCAGTTAATGAATGAAGGCTAATATCATACTTAAACCTTGTACACAGGCGATAGGCGGTGGAAATTGGAACATACAACGCGCGAGCTCAGCCCCCCCGAGACAAAAAGCCAAATGTGACATTTTTTATGTCGAAAGATGATTTCTGTTAGACAGCAAATAACTTAAATATCATTTAATGACACTCAGAAAACTTCAATCGTACCTAATCCTCGTTACATTACACAACACAAATACATATTTCGGTTAATAACTTAATTTACTAGGAATAGAAATAGTTAATAAGTCATATTTCTTCAAGTAGCAAAGTACCAGGGCAGCATAAACGCAAGGCGTGTTTTCCACTGCAGCGCGGTTCCCCAGGGAAGCGCCAGCTGTCTGAACGTCAATGTATTCAGGCCCTCGAAGGGAATAGTTTGAGACAGTAGCGTTTATTATAAATGGATGAGGCGGGAATTAAGTTCGGTATAACAATAAAACAGGGAACAAATGGGGTGGAAGAAAGTTAAGGTGTACATGACGTAATCAGAAAATTTTATAAGGTGTTTTATCATGCTTGAAAATAATTAAGGTTGTTACGAGTAAAACGATGTAACAGATTTAAATTCACAGTCAAAGATTTCATTTTTATTTATTTTCCATATATATACACACAGCATACATTAATATCTTCTGCCAAACAGCAGTTTTCACAATACTATTTCAATTTGCAGTTACCACTAAGGTTGGATGACAAAATTAAAAATTGTTGGCTGTCAAACAGATAATTCCATACATCAAACGTCTCTATCACCTACTCGTATGTGAGTACGTCTTGGTTTTCTAACTTACATTAAATATTAATGTCTAATCTCTCTTATTTGTTCTAATAATAACAATAATAGTGAGCTTATTCTGAAGCCCTTGGGCAGCTTAATAAAGTCTGACAGAAGGTTGGTCACTAATCGCACGCCTACCCATCTGTGGTTCCCCAAGGAATCGCCTATGACGTATAGGCATCTCATAACAAATTCATGGACATGAAAAGATGTTTTGTATACTTTAATAAAAGTAAACTTGGTGGTGACCACCGACCTGTATTATATGTACACACTGAACAGGCTGTCTCCATACAAATTATAGTTAATTTTGAGTGGCAATTTGAAGCGTCACTACTACTAATTGACGTACTAGTAAGAGTAAGCGACTTACGACATCACTAATAGCTCCATGGACAATCATATCTGCCTACAGTATGGCCTACAGCGCCAAAATGGCGAAACTCAAATAATATGTAGGCACAGAAATATTAATATATAGTGGTGGTGACACTGCCAATTGTAGGTAAACACGAACGAACCCTATATGAGGTCTCCAATTTTAACTTATATTGTTTTAAACTTTCATGGTCACTTTCATAATTATTATTACTGACGGGATTGCTACCATGCACCTTAATTTAAACGGAATGGCACATGATAGATTAATGAAGTTTGCATATTTATAACGTTTACATCTGTTGTCTAGTACCCATAGTACAAGCTTTGCCTAGTTTGGGACTAGCGTCTCAGTGTACTGCTGGTCCGATTTAAGGCTACATAACATCACCCTTCACCCAATAGGGGCGGAGCAGTAAAGAAAAATGTTGCAAAATGTGGGAAATATTCAAACTATTTTCACGCGTATGAAGTCGCGGGCACAGATTATGATAAATGTATTATACATAATGTATTCTTGACATCGGAAATAATTGTCTTCGAGCCTGGGAACTGGCGAGTCTGACGACGCCAACCAACTAACAACCAACGCCAACGGCGATGCGTGGTCGTCACGGGTCGACGTGGACCAACCGATTGTATCGATATATTATTCAGTGGAATCGATCACTTACTTGCCACTACTCGACGATTGGACGCCATTAACACATTGAACGCCAACGCGGTCAATGTTGTCCGACACTGCACTTTCTTACCAGGCCAAGTAAAAATTTCAATTTTTTTCAATTTTCGTCGATTGTTTTTTTTTGTTAAATCGTTACATTATAAACATAAATAAAGGGTTTTATTAACATATAGTTGTTTTTGAGTCTCTACATCGAATTATTAAGCGTCGGACATCATTGACCCCCATGGCCCCAGCGAGCGAAAATTCGAAAATCCGTTCCGTAGGGCCACGCGGTCATGTTGTCGACCATCCCCGCTCGCATCCAAAAAAAAAAGGAGAACAACCAAAAAAATAAAGAGTTGTACGTTGGTAGGTTTTTGATATATTATATTACGCATAAATAGGAATATAGTTACATTTCTGTTGGTTTTACGCCCAGATTCCATAGAAAAGTGCCCATCATCCTTTGCAAAAATGCATTGTATAATTACCATGTTTCATTGCGCTACCGTTATCCACATTTTTTTTTCTAAGTCCGAGCTTTACCTAAGAACCAAGTGACGTACACTAACGGGACTATTCCCACCTCTCGTTCCCACCACTGCAACTCCTGTGTAGCCAGGATCTACAGCTTGACCGCCACAAAAACCCAACCAATGAAGGTCAAGTTTGTCCCGGGGGAAAGTTAAACTGTCATTGGACCCGCAACGAAATTAATCAGAAGAACATAGGAGGAGTTNCTATTTTTGTAATATTCATAGTTTATGTCAGGAACCCCTAAAATAGCAATTTAAATTTTTTTTAAGGACAGGTAGAGGCCTCAAGATGACTGATATCTCATTAAATTTAATGCTAATCGTAATCTATATGTCAAAACGCAACTTTTGATACCTCTTGCGTAACCGTAACTAAAAAAAAAATTTTTCCCATACAACGACGGGACACCCTATGTAGGAACTAGTAAAGTTTGGGAAACAGGTGGAGTACCAAACCATCTTTGCAGAATTATACTTGCTTTGCCATAAATAATTATATTCTTTGCACTTGCAATGAACTACAAGAAAGAATAAGTTTTATCAACTAAAGAAGTATGAGTAGATTTCACGAATGTATTTAAATCCTATCCGACAAATTCTCTTTTTGGACTAAAAATAATTCTAGTATATGCCATACCCATCAAAAACAATACTTGTCAAAAAAACCAAGTCTCGCAACTCAGTTGTTCTACGGTAAAAAGTTGTGAGATCCATGTAATACCACAGAATAAGTAATAGTACAGGTACAGAAGGATTACTCCGCAAGACGATTTAAATAAATGCGAGTCTTGCTACGACGCGATACAGTGGAATTCAGCTCGCACAGCACTACGTACCTACAATTTTATTCACCTACAAGTTTTGTCTCTTTCTATCGCGTGCCTCTGAACTCTTCTTACGCTGTTAGGGTTGCTGTCTAGTGAAAAAATAATTAATCTACTTATTTGTAATGACCTACGTATGTAGGTAAGTATGCATTCATTATGGTAAACCTTGGGAGAGGCCTTTGTCCAGCAGTGGACGTCATTTGGCTGAAACGAACGAACGCATTCTGAGCAGTAGTCATAGTAGGTTAGGTTCCTATACTATCCTAAGAATTATTGATTACCTACATGGCCAACATACCTTTCAGCATCTTTGGGAAGCGAAAAAAAAAGATAAATCCGGTAGATTACTTTTCGAATTTAAACACCCGAACGCCGCACTTATGAGCAATTAGCAACTACCTGCCAATAATATTTTTCACAAAATCGCTTAAAAGCACGGAAATTTTTCCTTGTCGCGACAAGATCGGTGTAATAAATTGCGGAAACAGATGTATGTTGTATTGAATTAAGCATTATATCACGTTCATGTTTCCAAAGATCACACTCCCACAAGATATGATGGGCAGACTGCTCATGACTGACATCATCAGTGGAACACTCGCAAAAAGGAGACGGAACTAGTTTGAATTCGTAAAGTTTATGTTTAAAGTTGCCATGTCCCGTGAGGAACTGCGACGAGCAATGGTCGATTTCTAACCATCGCCTAGTTAGACGTTCGCGTACATTCGGGAAGAATTTATATAAGTGACGTCCTTTGACTGACGTATCCCATCTTTTTTGCCATTCATTAAGTAAATCTTCTTCAACGACTTCTCGGGTGACGTACACTAATCTTGGGAGCCGCGCGGGTCAGCTTATATGAGAATTATTGAAGAAATGCTGCCCATTGGCTCAATACAGAGGTTTAAACATAGGTCTGACTCGCGGTCATCATTGTCCGACGCGGCCCGAACGGAAAGTTAAAGTGTCGCCCATCATTGTCCCCCATGGCCCGAACGGAACAGTGCCATTTTTAGGCTGGCAGCGAAGGTGTTAAAGCGGTATAATGGGTGGTGGAGTCACTTTCAATTGTTTTTCTTTCTAGGACTTTATTTTTACGCTGTCTGTGCCAGCTCTAAATATCACGAGTTTCATTCAATTAAGTAGGCCTCCTACTAGGTGGACCGACGATCTGGTAAAGTCGCAGGAAGAGCCTGGATGCGGGCAGCGCAGGATCGTTCATTGTGGAAAACCTTGGGGGAGGCCTTTGTCCAGCAGTGGACGTCATTTGGCTGAAACGAACGAACGAAGTATGCTTTTACATAAATAAATGAATAATTTAACCATAATTAATTAAATAATTGATTGAACGAGACTCTCCATAATTAATAATTTAAATGCATTAAAAGTAAATTACCTGTAAGCTCCATATTTATCTGATAGGCGCCATCATACTATTTTCCTGACCACATTTTAACTTTTTAACACATTCACAACCTAATCAATGTTAAAATACTTTAGTTAATAAGGTCGTAAGTTTTACTTTCACAGAACATTTTCCTCATCATGGAAATAACACCTGCTTGTACATACAAGTTTTTTACAACTGGCTGTTATTGTCATGTAAACACTCGACGAATAAAGAATACAATCGTTGACCGATAAGGAGATTAAAAAGCATAGGTACTCGTACAAATCTTATCTTCAATGTAAATTCGTATCAGATCTCAAAATGCGATGTTAACAGTTACTCTAGCAGTACAGTCACGAACACGATTACTAATAATAATATGAATGTATGTGTTACAGTACAGTCAAAACTCATAATCGGTCAAAACAACTTTGGACTGCAAAAATCAGTCAAAAGTGGTTTTGACTGATGCCTTTGGTCAATCAATATCTTTTGACTGATTTTTCCAGTCAAAAGTGGTTTTGTTGACCAAGGGCGTTAGGCAAAACCACTTTTGAGTTCAAAAAATATAATGAACTGTTGTTAATTTGTGCTGCATTCTGGCTGTGGATATTTTTTGTTGGTGTATTCCGTATTGTATTGTATTTTATCTTCAGTTTTTTTTCCAATCTGTGTGTAATGTTTTTTTTACTAACCACAACGCCGTCTGTTGCGCGCCTTTTTGCCAGGTACTTACTACGAACCGACACGAATTAACGATAAACCGTCACTGTCAAAAGGGCGCGTAATCCTCGTCGTGCTGAAAACTAGCTTCGTAACTTGACAATGTCACGATTTTTGCTGAGCGGGCGCCTTTTCAGCATGCCTCAATAAATTAAATATGTATGCAGCTAAATGTTAAATTCTGAATAAAGTAATTCTATCCTACTAATATTCTAACGCCTGCATTCACAAACATTACTATGAGGTCTCACAGTGCGCGTGGACGCACAGGTTGGCACACGAATCAATCACAGAGCTCTATTCAACGCTGTGCGTTCGATTTGCTGCTTCACACGGGCGTAAAGATTTGTGGAGTTCTCTCAAGCCATAACCTGTCTTTCTATGTGCCGCCAAATAAAAATGCAGCCCGTACGACGAATACTAGTTACATTCAATTTGCTATAGCTACACTATAAGTAATTGCTAATACTCTTAAAGTATCTAACTAGATAAGATTCCGTGATTGCACAATAACAACTGTTGTTTGTTATCTTTTCTATCCACTGTTTTTATCCTTTGTCTGTCTATCTATAAACAACTACTTATTACCAAAGATATCGCATGGTCAAAGTCGTCTTCAGTCAAGAAGTGTCTGCGCAGGTTTCGATATAACATCGCACCCGTCGCGCTAAAGATTTCCCGCGAAAATGGGTCTTGTGACAATGGCATAAGTGATCCACATTCCTTGCTTATTTCAAAGGAGACTCAGGTATTTACTACGGGTGGAATTGCCGCGAGATGCGGATTTTAATGCATTTCTCATTGTTAGTTTGGATTTCAAAGGTAAGACGATCTGAATGTACTGAAAGGAGGGTAAAAATTTGAGACTATCGTAAAAGACGTCTTCGCGAGTGGAAAATCCTTTAACTGAAGTAATAAGTATTTGAGTATTTTATTTTACTTAACTTTAAAACTACAATGAACATAGGTACGTGCCAGATGTTAAATGGTTTAATAATTTATACTCATAAGAAAAACGTGTTTGTCTCAAACAAAATAGGTGTAGCCTTTTCTTCTTTTTTTTGGGCAATTACTTAGGTTTTGAAAACTACAATTTTGCCGTGACATTGGCATATGTCGGGACAAACATTATTATGTATATATTTGTGTTGTCTCAATTTGTGATGTCTTTTTTGTTTAAGGTACTCACACAAATAATTTAGCTTAACATTTTAAACTTAAACATTTTTGAATTTTTTAAACCCTGTAAACTTTGTCAAAGCTGATTACGTGACATTGGCGAAATCGTGGTTCTCAAAACCAAGTTGTGGCCAAAATAAAAGAAGAAGAAGAACATGACCGTCACTGGTTGGGTTTTTATTGGCGGTCAAGCTGTAGATCCTGGCTACACATGAGTTGCAGCGATGGGAACGGGAGGTGGGAATAGTCCCGTCACGTATGCCATGTAGATAGAGCCTTGAGTGGCTAGAAATCATCTTTCTTTGACAAGATTTGAGCAACATTTTTGGTGCAATATTGGACCTATACAACTATAATATGCCGCAGCGTTTCGCATAATTGTTTTAAGCCTTTGTAATGCAATTATAAATGTAAGGGCGAAATAGCAACGCTAATTAATTCGACTTAACTTCTATAATGAACAATCAATAAGTCTAATTGGATTGGGAGTTGGTGGTAATCGGAGCAAACAATGATAATAAAACTGTCTTGTTTGCCTTTTCAAATTGTATCGTTGAAATAATCAAACGAAATATCCTATTTTAATTTATTAAAGTAGGTACATTAGAGCTATTGATCTAATGACCACTTGTGGTTTTATTGGAACATGTGAGTCACACAATAAAACTGAATTTCTTTAGTAGAATTTTACTGTCCAATAAAGGGATTCTTTTTTTAAATGTTCCTTGAAGTCCAAGGATGTTTTTACGGCGAGAAAAATTCGAATAGTTTCCAGGAAAACACTGAAAAACAGCCTATTTTTGCGGAAAGCTAGTTTATAATAAAAGTGGAAGTGGAATGACCCGAAGAATTTTTCAGTTTTATTTTTAAAATTAATTGCTGCTGATGTCTAGAAGACACAAATTCATTCAAATTCAGCCAATCGTTCCATATAGCCATAGATGTTTTGCGCGAATATTTTGGGTCCCCTATAATAAATAATCCCAGAACTATTGGACCAAAGGCAATTTAAGTGGGCGAGATAGGTGACCTGCTAAATGCGACAAAGGACGGCCAAAACCCGATAGAAAGGTTTCGGTTCAAATTGAATAAATAAAATGACCGGTACGGATTCTCAACCTCCAATTAAAATATAGACCGTTGTTACTTGATAACTTATGAAAAAATGCTGTAGAATAGGATGTGATATTAAGTTTTTATTATTATGCTAATTTGAGGAACAGTGAAAGAAAAGGTGATTGATATATGTACATATTTTGAAACAACCACCAATTTAAAATTCTAGATAAAAGTAAGTACATTAATGAATGGATGAAGAAATAATTTAACCCTTATTCAAATGCGAGCTGGTATGCATTTTTTTTACAAAGTTAAAGTGCATTTTGGGTAATTGTGGGTCACTTATTTCATATTTTTGATCAAAATTTATTAAAAAATAGGGGTAGGGGTAGTTTTTTGGGTGGTAAATAATTTACCATTATCCATTCATGACTACAAATTATTCAATGTTGGTGGTAAAATAGTTACCATTGTCCGTTTTGGTTTATTTTTGGTTCTTGACTAGTGACTTCCTCTTGGTTCTACCTATATTTTATTAAATATTTTGGGAATGAAATAATATTGTTTTTATAAAAATAATATTTATTAATATTGGTCATTATGCTTACAATTATTATGCTTACCTTGAGTCTGAAACTAACAATAAATTCACTAATTACGTAATGTCAAAACGTTACGTAAGCAGTTATCAAAATAACTTAAAATTTCTCCAAATATTTATTAAGTTATATTTGTGCACATACAAAAAACAACAGTTATTTTTATATATCATCAAACTTTTGTCAAGACGGGATCGGACAGTGGTAAACTATTTACCACTTCTTTAAAATGTCTTAACTATATGAATAAATTAATTGTAGACGCTGCCTATAAGTGAGACTATACAATAAATGTTTTAGTTTAGGATTTTGAATCAAAAAAACACTTATCAGAATTTTCGTTGAACAAAGTTTCAAAAACACCAAAAACGCGCGCTAAAAACTTGAAATTTTTCACACCAAAACCGTTTGGTTGACTTTGACATTACCTGACAGTGACAGATGACGTTGAAAAGTTGTAAGATGGCATAGATAAGTAAAAAAATATATTTAAAAATATAAATAAGTGATCACGATATCTTTAAGTATCACCATATCGAAAATTAGGATCCTTTTTTAAAAGTAAACGAAGTGGTAATATATCTACCTTTATTTGAATAAGGGTTAAGTTGGACAAAAGTTTTGGAATCACTGTATTTCTAGTTCAATATCCGTATGTGGTTTTCATTTTGGAATGTTAGGAAATTACTTATTTCGTTTAAAATGAAATAATAGTGTTTTCTTGTTTATAACATTTGAATAGAGTGAAGTATATTGTGGAATTTCCTCGTGGAAAATGTACGTTCTGCAAATCGACTGGAAACAGCGCGAGCAAGTCAAAATGTTCTTAGCAAGCAAAAACCTGATGGTAAGTGACGATCAGGCCGAAGGTGGAAGCGAGCTTCACCCGGAATCCTCAACCACGGATGAACTGGCTATCTTACCTCTAACTGCCGGAACATTGCTGTTAACATTGTTGTTATGGCGACAGACTTAGGTAAGATGGTGGTAGCTAGCTAGGCGGACTTATAACAAGCCCTACCACCAACCAAACCGAACTGCCCCCACTGGGAATCGAACCCGGGACCTCTGCGTCTGAAGCAGGTGGTCTTACCACTAGACCACAGAGGCGGTTATCTAACTAAATTCTTCTTGGGAAGCCCATGAAGAACAAGAAAATTGTTCAATGTCATATGTCGTAGTCTTTGCCTCTTGTCCTTTGGAAAGAACGTACCTTTAATCCCACGATAATATTTAAATCGAAGAGAAAGTGACTTCTCTTCCCATAAGTACACTTAAACCAAGTACCAATTGGAAATTATTTTATTTTGAAAAATGTAAGTGTTTAAGTTTTAGCGAACCGGTATAATGTAGGACGTTGCCGCGTTGGTGACAAATTAATGTTTTCGACTTCGGCTATTCGCTGGGTGCGAAGTACTAGGTGGGGGTAACATAATCGATCGCAGCGCTCATGGTGGTCAAAAGTAGAAATATTGTAAGCTCTGTTATCAGATGTATCTGTCAATGGCAAAGCGATTCTACATACCTAATACATTTTAATATCATTAATTAATCGCATGAAAAGGGTCATACTGGGAACTTAAATAAAAGAGTGGACTGTATTTCGATAGGGCTGGTTTAATAGCCGTTTACAATTTGGAAATAACTAGACTATACAAACAACGTGGTAGTACAAAAATGAGTCACAGTAGTTGTTGTGCACAGATGTTTGCCTTATGATGAGAGCGTGAATTATTGAACTCTCCGCTTGTTTAGTTCTTAATTCTTCTACATCTCGGACTTGTCCAGCCAATACCAACAACTTTCCTTTAAATACGGTTTGTGGTTGGAATTTGATATTGTAAAACTCACAAACCCGGTCCATGAACCCGGTCTTCAAAACAATACTCATTTCGATCTGAAAACGATATTTATTACTAGTGATACAGGAACATTAAATATATTTACTGTTATATAATGAAACTGTTAAAGTAGCTTTTTCTTTTTGTTTTACTGTAAAACTACAACTATAAATGAAGTAAACAAACCCTGACACAATCAAAATTAAACACACTTTTTGGACTTACTTCATTTTATTTGAATGACCAAAATTATTTCAAAACCTTTTTTCCACCCAAATCGTGGTAGGTATCACAACAATTTATTAGTTGAAAATATTTGTTATTTTTTCATTTCGATATTTTTTCACAAATAGACGACCTAAATGTCAATGTGACAGAGCCCACAAAGTCGTGGACGCTAGTTGGCGCTGTAATCGTGCACAGAGCCAATATTTAGCGGAATCTATTAAACTTAATGATCAGAACTCGAAGCGATATATCAGCGGAAATTAACTGCAAATCGATTTTGCAGATATACAGTACATTCGCAAGCACATCATACTATACATTTAAGTCATTACCTATGTGGGTATTAGGCAGCGTTGCCAGTTTTTTTTTTCGCCAAGTCGGGACTTAGGTACTTTTTGAGTGAAAATAGCGGGATTCTTCCGTCAGAAGCGGGACATAGTAAAAAAACGTATATATAATCAAAGGTTTTCAAATATTTATCTTTTTATTTGACTTAAAATTACGTTTACGTGACAATAGATAGCAAAATTGGCCATTGAAAATGTATTTTAACAAAAAAATAATATTTTAAATCAGATTTACTCTATCGTTAAATTCGTCTTTAGAATAAAAAAAGAATAAAATTAAAAAAGTTTTATTCTTTAGAATAATATGGCGTTTCAAACAATAGTCTGTTGAAGTGAGTGTCTCTCTCCGAAAAGCGGGACCGAGCCTGTCCCGCGCGGGACATTTAAATTTTATTTAAAAATCGGGACGTCCCGCCAAAATCGGGACGTCTGGCAACGCTGGTATTAGGTATCTGATCAAACTATTAATTTATGTTGAATATTTTGTAATTTAATTGGAACCTAATATAGGTAGCACGTAAATTATTAAGAGTGATAAAACTTTCATAAATCAACGTAATCGCACTTACTCGAACTATAAAGTGGTCATCGAAAAGGCTGCTTACCTGAAAGAAACAAGAGAAAACATTAATTTAAAAGTAGTGATAAAATTCATTAATTGAAAATTCAAAATAATTCACACTGAGGTCAGGTCAGTCAGAGAGGCGAAAGAAGTAAATTAGTCGCAAAAGGGTGAATATTGTGTCAATCAAGAGAGGTGATTTAAGGCATTACAAGCGGGAATCGAACGTCATTTATAGACCTAATGTTGTGTCCAACTCATCGGCCCCACACAAAGGCCCGACGCCCTACACGAATCTTGCGGCGACAATCGCCAGTGATCAATCACTCATCTGTCAAAATCAGGCGGCAATAAAAAGTCCCGAATAGAACGCACACTTTACTCATCTATGACGTTCTGAATTTGTATTTTGAAAATTAAGTCTGCAAAGAGTTAACATTACAATAAAAAATATAATTCCGACCGCGAAAGCCAAGAAATTTTTTTTTTAAAACAAGAAGTGGTGACCCTTTTTGTTTCGGCCTAGAAATTCAATACATACAGTCATATCTCGAACTCAAATATTTAGCATAGATAGAGTTTTAAAACTAAAAAAACATAAACACAATCGAACGAATTCCGTTCGGTTTGTTGTTCGTTGATAAAAATTTTCACTTGACGAAACTGTCATACGAATTTTAATGGCTCTCTGTGTGCCTACCATGAGTTTACGTTAGGTGTGCTCGCTAGCGACTGCGTAAAAAAATTACATTTAAATGTATGACATATTGTGCAGCGCCCCTAGTGGCTACTTTCAAGAAATAGGATCTTCATAGAATTTTTTGACGTATTCGCTAGCGAGCTCACCTAACGTAAACTCATGGTAGGCACACTGTTTTTGAACAAAAAATAAAAATTCGGTCACAATTGTATTAGTTCGGAAAAGTTGAATCGTAACATTCGTGTGGAATACCGAACGTAGGTTTGGGAAGTTTATTTATGCATAGCGTAGCCCATGTTAGTCTGAATTCAAACTAATCACATCTCTGTATTTACAATACTGGCACGTTTTATTTCAAAGAAAAAAAGAATTAAACAAAAGCTTTGGAAGAAAAAAGGTTTTATTTTTTTAAATCACAGCATTATCACGGAAACGCTCGGAGCTAGAATTCGTTTAATTAGTTTCTTATAAATAAAAAAAAAGGAAAAACGTTAAATAATGACATGGACATTGCATGCATGGTGCAAACAGAACAATGATAAATGCATTTCAGTTCTAATATGATATCATAGGCCTATGATTTATTAATAGCTACTAGAGAGGATATGAGAGGAGTTGAACACTTTTGCTCATAAAATGAGGAAGTGGCAGTCCTTTATTTTTTTTTATGCTACACAAGGCAGGTAGGTATTTGACCGCAATCGCACCTGGTGATAAGTGAGGTGCAGTCTAGGATGGTACATATTTGCCCTGTAAGTGCCTATTCACTCTCGCCTTGAAAACGCCCGGAATATACCTAGTGTTCAGGAAATACAACAGCAGGCAGCGAATTCCAGTCCCTAGCTGTTCGCATTATAAACGAGTCGTCGAAACGTTTAGTGCGAGTTGATAGTAATTTTGTTGCGGTTATATTAAACGAATCTTATTTATAAACCATTGTTCTACTAACTCTATCGCAAACAGTAACTCAGTAGCTACTGAGAATTCCAGATAACTCTGTTTTATGAGCTAACAATGATAACATTAGTCTGAAATATTATCTTTTGGGAAAGTACCTACTTATTCAGTACCATAAAAATAATTTTACAGTTTCATAACTACTATTTTTTGTGTTATGTAAATTCTTCAGCATTCAATAAACAACAACAACATTTGTCACTTTGGTACAGTTACCCCAGTTTTAATGAAATTAGGGGTAAAATTTCCCATTTCTCATTTCACCCGACTGTACCTGCACTCTCTAAACTGTAACGTTATCTTTTCGCAGGTTATTACAACTGTAATACGTCATTATACATTTAAACCGACGTGTCTAATATTTTGTTCATTGTTTTATACGTAAGGCCATAGAGTCGAAAATTGCACAGAATTGTAAGGCATCCGAGGATAATGAGTGTGGGTTTCGTTTCAATTAAGATAATGCTGACCGGCCAGGGTTGTCGTTTGTTACACGTGTATCATGGCTAATAATAATACACTATCGATCAGCACGAAGGCATTATTATTAATTTTATTGCAGTGCTTCTAGCAGTTGCGTATTCTAATCAATGGCTATAAGGCTTGTATCACATAACAAAGCTCAAAACTCGATTCAGTCTCAAGAATGTAATCTGCCTGTGCTGTGATTGGGCTCAAAATTAAAAGTCAATCAGTCAAAAGTATTACGCTTGAAATGTAATCTAATTTTAAGCTTTGTTCTTAAAACGCAACTAAGAATTAGAGAGGGAAACGGAAGTATTGTTATCCTCGTCTAGTGGTTAAGTTTAAAGTTTTCTTTTTCTTGCTACCCCGCACCGTAATGAGACCCTACCTAGAATTTTAGTCGGATCTCAACAATTTTTACTTGAGCAAAAGATTAAAACTCGATTCAAACTTAAGCATGGATTAAAGGCTGTCATTAGTTGAATTTTAATATTTTGGTCAAATTTGTTCTTTGGCAATAATAAAATAAGTAAAAATAACATCATTGTTCGCTAATCTCATTAAAAACCGAAAAAAATACCACAAATTTGTTTTCAGGTTCCAAAATGAGCTCTAAGGGGTTTTGGCCTAATTTCCATATAATTCCACCCACAAATGAAGAAGAATTATCTTTGCACAGCCCTACACACTGCCTCTAAGCAGTGAATAAACAATTGTTTTTGTTTACGACGTAATATAACGATATTTCGGTAATAGCGTTAGTTTTCGGGTTCTACCGCCCGAGTTACGGCGGGTTATGTCGAGATAAAATGCACAGTTCAAGATAGTTTGGTCAGAAAGTTAACTTTATTTTAACAATTTAGGTCACGTGCGTTTTAGAAAAATAAACAAAAAAGGCGTCCTATTCGAAGATAAGATTATAAATAATTCTATATTTATTACAATATTATCTTTAATCTAAAAGATTAAAACATATTAATGACATGACATTATTCAGCCTATCAACTTATTACTATTTATACACCCGTGTGAACATTATTACATAATGATGATTATAATTTATCAGAGTAATTTCAATATTTTAAAATTTATTCTACTTATATCAGAAACGAAAACACTCGATTGAAATGTTATTAAAAAATCATGATATTACAGTGAGGAAGAAATAAGACAAAAGCAAATAAGCTTGTCGATATCCTCTCTTCAAATGAAAATTTCCAACTGTCAATGATAATGATTAGATGTCCTTTTCTCAACAGTAATAAACAAAATTGGCTTTTGTTTCAAAAACAAAAAATCTCAGCGTCCGAGCTATATTTAGCGATTTTCGACATTCCGTCAAACAAGAACGTTGTTTTTTAACCTTTGAAAGGTAGATGAAGACTAAACAGCTGGTACTTTCAGCTTAGTCTGCCGGCAATGAACTTTGACATTGGCCAGCTGAACTAGACCGCCCGAAAAAGTTTACAAAACAAATTAATTACGTATTTTCGGGCATGATATTTAGAGCAGCTAGAGAAAATATTATTTTGTTTACATTTAACAACTTTCTGCGGTTTATGAATCTGATTTAACATCGAAAACTTTACACACACAAGGATAGGTACATTAAAATACTGGCTGTGAAAGAACAACATTGAAACAATTAACATGCAGCCTCGTAGCTTATTATAAGGAAAGGCCGGTCGATATTTCCATCAGTTGTTTCACATAACCTCAAAACACAAACCATACCTCACACTCGAACGCAACTACGTCACCGGTCAGTCGCGTGCGAGGCCACAAAGCCCGCCAAATAATGTGGGGCGTTTACCAAAAGTAAAAAGAAAACACTGGCTGACACGAAAACTGCCCAATAATAATAAAAAACAATCTAAAAGCGCGATATCTGAGATCTCGCGTGCAACAATCTCGTGGATTAAGGTGTAAAATCGCGTGACGTTGAATTTAAACAACAATAGGTGCACGTACCTCGCCGCGGCGTGACGGGACGACCACGCTGGAGGGAGTGACAGGAAAGGGCCAGCCTTGGAAACCAACCTCCGCGCCAATATTTGCTCCAACGTTTGATTTATGAAGACGAGTAATTTGAATGTCCTGTTTACTTGTGGTAATATTTTTTTGGAATATTAAAGTATATTTATGGCCACAATGTTCATGCTAAACGTGGTTAAAACTATGTTTTGATTATAATATACTCCACCCACGCGGACGAGACTGGACGTGTTACGTAAAATACTTAGAAAACATTAATGTTAGATAAACAATGTCCGCACCAAACAATGCATTGAAGACACTTTGTCACGTGTCTTCATAAAAGACATTATAACAAAGGGCGCTATTGAAAGGCACCTTAACCTACAAAAACAGCGTCACATGATACGCGACAACCCCGTGCACTTAGCATCACTACTCTATAACTCTATAAATAAAACAAGGTTCTATTACTGAAGGAATGGGATGTCCCGTCTCGCGCAGGTTTGGCCCAACTGTAAAGGGGTTGGGCGGGTTGGGCCAACGTTGGGCGGGCGGCGACGGACACTCGGCATACACTCCGTCGCGGCGTCCCGGGGTGGAAACACGCGTGTTTCGATTCCCGGCAAACTTTCCCGCGCGATCGTAGTGACAGTGTCGGAAGTTCGGAACGTATTGAATTCGTTTTTTGAATTTGAATTTTTCGCATATTTCAAACTGTTTGGTTAGTTGGTTTTTGAAGAGCGTGTGTACGAAAGGTGGGTATGTAAAATTTATGAAAAAAATATTACATGTTATTATTAAGTCACGGGTCATTTAAAGAAATCGCTGAAACTTTTTATTTGCACATAAAAATTTTTTTCGAATAAAAAGTATGTGAAATGGCCATTTATTTATATTTGCCGCAAAAATATTAAATGAAAAAAAGAGTTCAAGTTTTTCCCCTTTTTAAATCTCCCTAAACGAACTTCTAACTAAAGTGTGGTATAAAATGTGACCAAATGGAATTACATAAACTATAAATATCCTAAAAGGTACTTTATTTTAATCAAGATCATATCACCATAATACAAGTGATTTATTGACGATGTTACATATTTATCAATGTGAAGCTTTCAAATAATGCATGAAAATGGGGATGTTGCCTGGGTCAAAAAGCAAGAGTTTTAATTAGTCCGTCAGTTAACTTATCAAAAAATACTCTACACGTATTTTTCACTTTTTCAAACTAATGAAAATTTAAAGAGATAAAGCGCCCCAAAGTTCATAAGAAGAGGCCCGTGACGTCAACGCTTGCTTAAAAATGCCGCACGTTGTGACGTCGTGCGCAACTTCAACGCACCATAACTATGTAATTATTTGTTAGATTGACAAATAAAAATATATGTGTCCAATATTTTTTGATATTAAACATTACGGACTAAAAAAATTTTTTTAGGCAACTAGCCTATTAGACATATACTTACTTAGGGCTGATTTTTCAAACGTAGAATAACTTTTAACTGAATAATGAATTAGACACATTGTCTGTTTCTAATCTAGGCTAGTAGTTTAGTAGTACTTAGTAGGCCAGAGTTTGACTATAGTTTTGAGAATATAAACTTTCTTAAACTTTAAAGAATAAAACTTCTATGCTTGTGAAAAATTACAAACAAATGACAAAAGTAATTCATCCCTAGTTTTATTAAGTGAAATAAAATGCTCTATAATCACCTTCCCTCAAAAACTGCAAATTCAAGGTAACTATGACATTTAAAAACACAAATGACGGTAAAAAAGCTTAACTGCCAACTAATCTACTTCGTTAAACACATGATTCGCTTAAAACTTTCCCGACATGCACTCTACACGCCCGCGTCCTGCGCCCTTCGGCGAATGCGTCAAATCTATTTATAGCCTCCATCGGATTTCAGGCATCGAAACATATTGGATTGGATCTGTCGCATCTTTAATATAATAAACTGTACATGCAGTGTGTTTTTGAATACTTGAAGAATTTTGAAAATAACTTGAAGAATTGAGAATTGAGAATCTGAACGACATACATTTTTAATAACTAAATACTGAAATAAATTTTTCATAAGTTATTTACCTAGAAAATAGAACGAAGAACATAAAAAATAGGAGGTGATCAAAAAAGTGATTTTAGAGAATGATATAGATGATTAATATTCCCGTTAAAATAATATTTGTTTCTTTTTTACATAACTTTTTAATTGCAATAAAAGCACTAATGATTCGGTCAATTGACTCCAAAATAGACACATTTTTTCCCACATGTTATAGCGTCCTTCAAGTAAATTTTTAGTGAAGCCAGTTAGGCGGTAGTTAGGAGCTATTAATGATTCGGGGGTGGTGCATGAGCATGACTGGCGGGCAACGATAATACGGTTGATCAACGCCTCACAAAGGGCAAAGTCACATGATGGTTTTACGTGGACGGTTGATACGGCCATGCAAGCGCCCAGTGTACCTACCATGAGTTTACGTTAGGTGTGCTCGCTAGCGAGTACGTCAAAAATCTCTATGAAGATTTTGTTTCTTGAAAGTAGCCGCTAGACGACGGATTGTACAGCGCCCCTAGCGGAAACTTACAAGAACTGAAATCTTCATACATTTTTTTAAAGCGCTCGCTAGTGACGAAGTTTGATGTAAACTCACACTAAGCCCTCAGGAGTCTAATCGATATTCCACGTGAACCTTGAAGAAAAGTTATGGTGATAAAGTTTTGGAGTAGTGCGCCTTCGACTTATTGGTTAAAATAGGTATCATTTACTTCATCAACAAGACTAGTAATAATGGCTACCTTAACTTATTTAAAGTTATGAAGGGAAAAATGGTCGGACCGGACAGTTTAGGATAATAACTCTACATTTATGTTAGTTATTAAAGTAAGTCTGTGTGTATACGTATTACAAAACAAAATCGAAACTACTTAGTTTTATTCACAGTCGTATACTGTCTTGTGATTGACATAAATGTACTTATTTAACTAAAATTCAACAAATCAAAAACCTCAAGTTCAATATTTCATCGAGTTTTAAGTTTTATACGCAACTTTAAAGAAAATCCCAACACCCTGTTTATTTTAGGTAGAAACAAAACATACACAGTGGCCTTCTAATCCACTAGAGCACTATTAATAATTCGCCTGTCCGTCACGAATGCTCATATGAAACATTCATGATTTACACCTGTAATAAGCCAAGAAATTTCATATCCTTTGTACGAATTACCTTGTCTAGGTGCTCCCTTTGATTAATTGTATGGTGTAATAAACTTTGGGTCAGGCTTGAACTGCGCGAAAAACATGTGTAATCTTTGGAAGTTGTGATTTGATTAGCCCATCGATGTAATTATGAAGAGAAAGCAGTGCTACACTTTTCAAAATACTTATGAAGTAATTCTTGAATTGTCAGGGAAGATAACTACGAAGGCTGGCTTGCACCATCTTACTTTGATTTTATACGTCAAAAGTCTGTCAAAATCCATACAAAAAACACCGGTTGTTGTTGTTATAGTTACGGTTAAAGTAGGATAGTGCAACTCAGCCTTAGAAGCCTGACATGACTGTTTAAGATTTAGCTTGTCTATCCTAAGGGACAAAGTATAAGCACCCATGTTTTTGCCTTGAAACACAAGGCTTTTTTCTTCAAGTTAACGGTAGTAGTAGGTAGGATGACACCAGACAACGCTAAATTGGCCCCAAGTCCTAACAAGGGCTGGCAGCGAATTTGTAAGCGTCCGCTTAATTAGAAATATTGTTGTTCTTTCAAAGGCATTCTCCAGTTAGATCACGCGCCATTCACAATCGACAAAAGTCGAATTCGTCATTCGGAACGAAGCGGTTCGAATCCAATTAAGCTTAACTTTTGGTGAAGTATTCGGAATGTATAATTTTGTTTTTGTTTCAGATGTGCCATCGCGCAGTGAGTTGAGAATACTGGCTGGAAAGAAAATGACAGTGAACTCTTTGGAAGAAAAAGTAAATTTTTGAAAAAGGAATAAAAGTGACACGTGATTTAGTGGCGGGCGGCAGTCGCACAGGCGGCGCCGCGGTGTTCGGTGGTGGCTCGCGGGCGTTGCTGGTGGCTGGTGGGCGTGGGCGCCGTCGGGGCGCAGCGGAGCCCGCTCGGCTGGGCCATGGGCAGCTCCCAGCGTCTAGCAGCCGTGGCTGCTGTCTCCCACGCGAGACACTACTACAACCACACGCAGCCAGAAGTTGTTCAGACTGAGGCAACGCATTACACTGTCAATATATTCTTTGTCAGGTTTGTATTCTTCTCTAGTTTTGCAATTTACTTGGACCTAAAAATCTTTACAATTTCCACAATTTTAGAAAACACAACATAATTTCAATTAAACTGCGATCTCTAACCCGCCTGGCAAGCTTGGAGTTTATGTCAAAACCGTTCACTAAAGAAGAGGCTCACAGCCCAGCAAAGGGCTGTTGATGATGATGATGACACCATAATTTACTTAGTGGTAGGTTTTAGTGACAGTTCAACTAAATTATCAAACACACTTCTCCTAAAGTTTGATAAGAAATTCACGCTCTATCCCGAACACGACACTAACTCTGCAGTTATTGGTTGTGAAATAGCCAATCACGTATGAAGATGACCACCGCCATCAATTCGTTCACCGTTAAAGCAGGGTCAGTCGGTCCTTGACATGTAGGTCTTCCCAGTAACACGGATTTTTATTTATTTCACGAATGACTAATAACTGTTGCATCGTAAAGTAACGCTCAACTGTGATTTGAAAATACTAGGTGCATAAACCCCGGCTGAAGTACCTCGTAACGTTTTACGATGATAACAAGACATGCGGTGATGGCCAGTGGCGGTATACGGCTGGCCACCGCTTTTATGGTGGAATGAATTTTTCACTCGGTCTCTCACAAGATTTACAGCTGGGATTAAACATGGCACCTTAAACGGTAAAGGGTAAAGGGATATCTTCGCATTAAAATTTACGCCGAAGTAGCAGGTGCGCGGGACTTTCTTAAAATTAAATGTACTCGAAAAACCCTCTTCAACAATTAATTTGAAGTTTTGGTTCCCTTTTCAACTTCATTTGCGGTCATCGGTCTCGGTTTCTATAAAATAATAGTATTGATTTGGTAAGTTACATTTTGTATTAGGTGGAAAATCTATAAGAATACATTTTTTTTCATAAAATACAAGAACAAATGGACAAAAAAGAAAAATACAGCACACAATTAATTAAATTACCAATCGATACGAGACCACTTCAACGATTGCTTTTTGTTTTACAATTCAAAGCTGCAGAGTGGCCTTATCTGTAAGCTCTATTTTTACAACAAAACTAGAACGAAATAGCCTATGGTCAAGAATAGGGATGTGTTTCACCGAGTTACCTATTCCGAGCTAGACGTCTTGAAAGTCCCAAAATAGAGGTGACTCGAGTCGGACTGGACAGAACAATTACATCTGTCAAAGTTCCAGAATGCTAATTCTGGAAATAGAAAAACCTAACTAAACTTAGTGCACGGAACAAACCACGTGAAAGAGTTATTAAAACTTTTGGCATTAAAAAACATTTTTGAACGACTGAAGTTTTGGAAGTAACAGACCATTTAATTAAATCTTAGGAAGTTACACTTTTATGTTTTTTTGCGAAATTTAAAGAAAGAATTACATAAAAGAAAGAAATAGAAAAAAAAAACATTGCATAAAACGAATAATGAAACTCCTAGGATACATCCCGTACTATAAAATAAATTCAATACTTATGTCAATTCAAGAGCTCTATTCTTACAGCGAAACTAAAACACAATAACTTTTCAATGGTCAAAAAGAATTCGACAGTGTTGTACCTGAATATTTCTATTCCAAGCTAGTTCATCTTGATAGGTCGTCCAAAGTGGAAAGGATCGGGCTCAACCACACAACTAACTGTCTCGACACAACAATTACAAACTGTCATAAGTTTCTGAGCTACATATCTGTGAAATTCATATTCGGCTACACACAGAGCCAGCTTCTTAGTTCAACAATAGTAAGAAGTCACTGAATTTTATCGAATGAATTCGGTTTGCACATTAATAATCCTTAAAAATCATTTTTAACAACGATTCATTTGTAGTAGAGTAATATTTCGTGCCATATTCTCGAATTAACTCTATTCTACTTACGATTACTTTTAGAAAAATTGTAATCGACATTGATAAGTGTTTAAATCTCAACCAAGACTACCACCGAATAATAGCAGCTAATCTCGAGTTTGTAGTGTCTTTAAATGCTTAACATCTCACAGATCGGGTATTGAAACAAAGTTTTATTTATCTATTAAACCCCCTTTCTAGTAAAAAGTTACACATACGTGTACAAACAGTAGGTTAAAAATTTTCATTAATTTCCATATTAAACTTCACTATAAACAGGTGTCCTTAACAAGAACAATAATTTTTGAGGCCATCTTACTTGATATCATCATTGCTAAAAAGTCCTACAAACATACTAGCCTAAAAATGTTTTTGCCCCAAAATGTATCAGTGCTAGCTCTAAGCCTACAGGGTTGGATTCAATTTTAGTGATCGCTGTTGGTCGCTAATTCGACACGTGAAGCCAATTTGTGGCTGATTGGTATAGCGCGCGTCATGGTCTTTTGAGACTGCCCGTAAGTGGATTAGGCAAGCTTTTGCTTAGGATCTTCTGGGGAAAAACAATTAATTACTGGTTTTTGGATGGAATATTTTGTCTTTTTGTAGTTGGACTGAATATTGATTTAATAACAATATTAATACACGTGAAGCCAATTTGTTGCTGCATGGTATAGCGCGCGTCATGGTCTTTTGAGACTGCCCGTAAGTGGATTAGGCCAGCTGAGAATAGGAAGTTTTTGCTTAGGATCTTCTGGGGAAACAATTAATTACTCGTTTTTGGAAGGAATAGTTTGACTTTTTGTAGTTGGAGTGAATATTGATTTAACAACAATATTAATACAGGTGAAGCCAATTTGTGGCTGCTTGGTATAGCGCGCGTCATGGTCTTTTGAGACTGCCCGTAAGTGGATTAGGCCAGCTGAGAATAGGAAGCTTTTGCTTAGGATCTTCTGGGGAAACAATTAATTATTCGTTTTTGGATGGAATATTTTGTCTTTTTGTAGTTGGACTGAATATTGATTTAATAACAATATTAATACACGTGAAGCCAATTTGTGGCTGCTTGGTATAGCGCACGTCATGGTCTTTTCAGACTGCCCGTAAGTGGATTAGGCCAGCTGAGAATAGGAAGCTTTTGTTTAGGATCTTCTGGGGAAAAACAATTAATTACTGGTTTTTTGGATTGAATATATTAGTTTGTAGTTGTATTGAACACTGATTTATCAATATTAATGCACGTGAAGCCAATTTGTTGCTGCTTGGTATAGCGCACGTCATGGTCTTTTGAGACTGCTCGTAAGTGGATTAGGCCAGCTGCAAATAGGAAGCTTTTGCTTAGTATCTTCTGGCGAAAAACAATTAATTACTGGTTTTTGGATGGAATATTTTGAGTTCTTTTTGTAGAACTCTGATTTAACAATATTAATACTGCCCGTTACTAGATTAGGTCAGCTACTTTTGCTAAGGATCTTTTGGCGAGGAACAATTAATTGTATAATGATTTTTCTTATATTTTTTACCTTCATGTTGTAACTGCATGAAGTAATGATTCAACAGATCATCATGAAATCGACGATTAGTAGTACTCTATACTCTAATATACGTAAGAGTTGTGGTTTTCGAAAAATACCTATAGGAAGTAATTTTAGCCTCATGAAAAAATAATCAGTGATTTCATATAAAAAAACAAATGTTTGGATCTACACACAAAAAGCAAAGAAATTAGTAATAGGTTTATCCACGTTAAAACCATTTAAGTACAGTCACCTACGAAAACGAGTCTTTCGTAGTTGAAATAAAAGAGATTAAAAAATAAGTATGGCAATCCAAAAAATTATGAGTAGGTCGAAGGTGGCAGCCAGTTTCACCTGGAACACTCAACTAGTGAGCATTGTGGTAGCTATCAAGGCGGACTTAAGATACGCCCAATTACCAACCAAAAAACTTTGTCCCTCTGGGAATCGAGCCGGGAATCTCTGGATCGGAGACTGGTCTCATCATCAGGTCATTTAGTCTCTATTTCAGGATCACGACCCTCTCTAATTTACCACAGGCAAATGAAGGATTTGCCCTACATTCCCCACGCTGGCCAGACGGGTTAGGGAGACTGGATTAAAAGGTTAGAAGAAGAAATCTTGGAAAGGATGTTTCCTGGTTAAAAAAGCAAGAGTTTTAATTAGTCCGTCAGTTAGCTTATCAAAAACTACTCGACACGTATTTTTCACTTTTTAAAACTAATGAAAATGTAAAGAGAAAGAGCGTGCCAAAGTTCTAAAGAAAAGGCTCATGACGTCAGTGAGTACGTAAAAGTGCAGCACTTTGTGACGTCGCGCTGAACTTCAACGCACTATAACTTTGTAATTATTTGTTTGATTGACAATTAAAAACATACGTGTCCAGTATTTTTAGGGTTCCGTACCTCAAAAGGAAAAAACGGAACCCTTATAGGATCACTTTGTTGTCCGTCCGTCCGTCTGTCAAGACCCTTTATCTCAAGAACGCGTGAACGTATCAAGCTGAAATTCACATGAAATACTCAGGTCTATTGTCCCTTTAAGCTGTGAAAATATCAAACTTCTAAGCCAAGCCAATCAAAAGATACAGCCGATTATGTCGATATTTTCAACAAATTTTCGACACTCGCAAAGGAATCAAAACCTACAGGATACTTCCCGTAAACTCAGAATCTTGAAATTTGGCATAAAGCATTGTCATATAATGCAAATATAGGAAAAATTGCGAAAATTACATTTTTTTAGTTATATAATATAATAAAAATATTTTAATAAAATGAAACTTACTACCTTATTTCTCACGAACGAATAAAGGTATCAAATTGAAATTTACACCAAATACCTAGATCTATTGTCCCTTTAAGAAGTAAAAAAATCAAACTTCTAAGTTAACGCGATCAAAAGATACAGCAGTTTATACCGACACCTTAAGACGAATTTCCGTCACACGCTATTATGACTCGATTGTCGTAATGAACGAACTTTGTAAACCTTGCAGGTTTGTACGGAACCCTCGGTGCGCGAGTCCGACTCGCACTTGGCCGGTTTTTTTTATATTAAAAATGACGGACTAAAAATTTTTTTTAGTAAACTAGCCTATTGTTCTGAAGCCAACTGTACCACCCGCAGCGAAGCGAAGTTAAACGTTCTAAACACACACGCTCGCGATCGCTATCGCCGTTTACGGCCATTCGCGCTGTAATAAAAGTCATTCCGCATGGGCTTAGCCTTTCGCTGCGTCGGCGCCTGATAATATTAATTTGGGAGGTGTTTAAACGAAATTACGACTGAAATGGATAGCCCGATGAAAGTGGGTTAGGTTGTACGTGTTGAATGTGATAATAGTCAATGTTGCACGTCAATGTAATTTAACGCGAGATTCGCTTCATGGGACTGTGGTCTTTAGCTAATGAAATGTTTTTTAATTGAACTCTCATTTCATCTGAATAAAGTTCAGAATATAATTTAGAAATTATAAGGATGGTGATAGCAGTCAAAATACCAAAATCAAGGTATTAATTAGTTATTATAAAATAGACCACCCAAACATCATTCCTCACCAGCCATTTGTATTTGTTTCTGGGATATGCCATAATTTGTGCTCCTGCCTATGGAGGTTAAATGACATGACGATGATAATTACTTCTACATTGGATATCCTTAACAATAAGGTTTTATCGTATTGAATCCATGTCCATAATACGAAGTCGTCTAATTTCCATCTTTTAAATTTTACAGTGGATTTTTTGTTTCAAAATAGATTTGTCAAAGATTTTCAAGCTCTATAAAGTCGAAAGTCGCCCGACAGGGTTGAGGCGAGTTCAACAAACTTCGCCCGAAGGCATCTTAGCCGGGTTTTTTTTTGTAATGAGATCTACTTCGGCAACTTTTCCAACTTCCTTTGACACGTACTTAGCAGATGTTTCATAACGGTTTAAAATTAAGTTTGTAGGGGTTTTGTGCAGTTAACTATGCGTAAACAATTGTGTTAAGATAATTATTCAATTAGGGTCAGTATATTACATAAATTCGCTATACAATTCCATGTCCACGCCAGAATATAAATTATATTGCAATAATTAGCACCTATTAATAAAAGATTGCATTTTTTACTTAGCCGATGTCCTTCATCTTAAGTAAAATTCATAAGTTGATCAGAAAATGTATAAGAAGTTGGTTCAGAAAAGGAACAGTTTCCGTTATGAAAAATAAGCTATTAGTTCCATCTTCCAAGTTCAATAAATCTCTACATCAAAATTGTTGAGTAAAAACATACAAACGGGCGGAAACTTTCGCATTTGTATAGTTTATGGCCTAATTATAGATTTATTGGCTTTATCTGGCCTAGTGCGGCTCGCTAATCATCAAATCGCAGTAAATTTAACATCGCAATCAAATTGGCGTTGTGTAAGTTTGCCCGGACTAGCGCCGACGGAACCAAGCTTACCAAATTGGATGTAGGTATGTCGGCTGAAATCAACTCGAGTACGAATCCCGATTGGATTATCGAATGGTGTCAATGTTTATTCCATTGCTTTACTTTTGGATGATGGAGGAATTTGTGGAAAAAAAAACAAATGACACTGGCAATGTCAATCAAAGTCATGGCAGTTCATAAATAAAAAGTTTGTACATTCTTAATTTAAAATATTTGCTTGTTGAGTCGAATGTAGCAAAGTTTTTTATTTATCAAGATTTTTTAATCGTCAGATATCTTTTAAAATCAGTCCTTAACAATTTTATCCTTCAATAAAATTCGGACAGAATGTAAAGATTTAAAGTCGACACATTCGATCCGAATTTTTACACTCGCAAAATGTTCGTTATATTGTGAATTTATTTTCGCATGCAAAGTTAAAAGTGTTAAAACATAAGGACGTACACGTACATATTGAAATAGTATTTATAAAAGTTCCAGCTTTTCTCTGCTCTACTGAGCGACAAAAATAACGAATATCATGACTGTTAAGTAGACTTAGAATTTTCATTTCCTTCGTCGCGTGAATGTTTACTTTAATATAAACTAAATTAAATAACACATTCTTAAGCATTTTCTTCAAGCACTTATTATGTACTCATGTGCAAATTGAATTAAAATACTTCTATACAAATGAGGGGAGGATTTAAACGCGAGTTTTATCTGGAAGACCAGAGACAATTTTCTATCTCTATGGTTTGATAATTTTAGTATGAAACTGTTTTTCCATCTGGTATGCCCTCTTTAAATTAAGTTTTTTCATCAGATTGTTCAAATTTTAAAAGATAGGTACTCGTATTATGTGACTACAAATACCTACCGTTTTTATAAAAATAGTAGGTAATATTGCTTTGTATTCAGATTCCGAAAAAGAAGAAAGTCAGTAAATCTAATATTTTGCGCAATAAACCGATATAAAACCTGAAGCACGTGTACAAGTACATTTATATTGGTACAGAGATAGAGATACATTTCGCATTTTATCGTAAGTGTAAGAAACTTATAAAATATTCTGACTAACTGCTTGGCTTGATATTATGGTAGGTATATGGTTTCTGAGAGAAGGATGAAATGCTTTTTTTTATTAAGCCTAGGTAATAAAAAAAAAACGTGAATGTGCTTGTTAATAATAATACATAGATACATACAATCATAATACAAAACAAAAGCCGAAAGCTTTCAGGCTGAGGGATGCACCAACCAATCAAGGAATTGACTCTAGTTTAAATCAAGCATTTTGTTTTTTCTATCTTTATAGTGATGCGCTTTATGAGTAACTTTTACAAGTAGAAGTAGAATTTTCAGGTAGGATTTTATTCATGTTGATTTGCGAGAAATCTTTACCGTTAATTCCATTAAATAAAAAAGTTGTTTGTAATCATTTTCATTACCTAAAAATAACCTATAACCAATTTCGCCAACCCTACCCCTTTAACAGTAACCGAAACGATAAATAATAGTGATGTACGTACTCGAGATAGCATAGCAGTTAATTAGCTAATCGGCGGGTCGATCGCGCCGGTTATCGCGCCTGTAATCTTCGCCGGATTAATTCCCGCCGAAAAATACCGGCGTGGTTGGAGCGCGATTAAGCTCGCTTCCAGTAGGCTCACTAAAGTACGGCCAACGAGAAGCGATACCAAATGTAAACAAACCCAATGTCATGGTCATTTGGAATAGCAGGGGTTTGACTTTGACATATTTTGGCGGGAGAACGAGACGACAAATACACAAGATGGGAAGAGACAGAATAGATTGTCAGTTCGACAGTCGAATCGACCTTTTGTATCGCTGCTAGTTGGCCGTACTTTACATAGCTTTGAAAAAAGATACTCTCTATGCTCTACCTACTCCATAATAAATGTAGAAAAAAACACAAATACTAATTCAAATGTCACAATGTTATTCGTAAGGACAATTTTGATAAAAGAAATCGGGGACCATAGCTTTAGTTAAAATAGATTTTTGTTAGGCATATAGGTATGTTACGAAAATTAATGACACTACTGACTATAATATATGAGTGTTAATTTGTAGATGCCACCGTAAAATTGTGAATATTCCGTCTGAATACAGACTAGAAAAGTCAAGAGGGAGAGAAAAAAGTGACAGTCGATATAAAAATGCATAAAAGAAAAAGAAGTTTCTCGCCAGCCAGGCGAGCGGCCAAGGAGTTTGGTCGTAAGCGACCTCTACAATAACAATTTCACTAGGCCGTCATTAGAAAGACCTGTACACCGTCAGATTATAATATAACTTTTTTTTGTTAGTGTATGTAGTAATACCACGCGTTGTATTATAAGCAGACCGAGTTCACAATTTGCAAATTAACAATAACTCCACGATAAATCAGCTGTACTTTAATATTATAGTAATATTACAACGATCCTTCTACGTATTCCAACGTTGTGACTAAGGTGTATCTAACGGGTAAAATGGAACTGTCATTTCGTGACGAGATTGGATTTTAAATCTTATTAATTGTCTATTAAAGTTATTTTTGGCGCACGTTCCCGATAAAGTCGATTATGTGCTGACCTTTGTTTCGATCTCGATTTAATTAGAGTTATGTAAACAACCAAGGTAAACAATTGTGTTTATGTATTATTTTTATCCATATGATTTAGTTTACTTCTTAATTTATTCCATAAAAAGTAATTAAACAGTTACAAAAGAATTCTTTATAATAACTATGACAATTATTTTGGTTTTGTTATGCCTAAAAATATCCAAAACCATGTACCTACTAGTTTTAACGTAGAATAAAGACAAATGAACGTGATGCGTCTATAAAGGGCAAAACATTTATATTTGGCATCTAAATTGCATTGAAAGTTCTAGGTAACAACACATTACACGCTATAAATGTCTTGGAATGCAATATCGCAACTCATTTTATATTTACAAAGCTTCGTTTCGATTCCACTGAAACGGAATTGATACTTGATGGAATATTCCGAGGTTAATTTTAAGTTTAAAAAGTACGTTGAGGGTTTAGTATCGATCGTGGCCCCAAACAAACATTTGTCATTTGCTAGTCAGGTGATGTTTGAACGAGGACCTCTATTAGACTCTACTAAGCTTAGAATCCTCACACACGACACGCGTTTCAAGCTTAATCGTTCCAATAACTGTGCTCCATTTCGTAGCGAAATTAAATACCGCATCTTTTAACAATAACTGTGATCTAGAAAATATTATAAAGAAAAGGAGTCATACCTAGCTTCTGGCCTAGAGGGGGAGACCAGATTATCGCGGCTTATCGCGGTTCCGGAGTAATGTCGTGATTCTTTAAGACTGAGTTGCACCATCAAACTTTGAGCGTGACTATAACGATAACCGGCGATTTTTGTATGGAGTTTGACAGGTTTTTGACGTTTGTTACAGTCAAAGTAAGATGGTGCAACCCACCCTAAGTAAGTCTATCCTACTGCTGCAGTTATGGAAAGGATTCAATTGATTTGTATGAAATATTTTTCTAATCAGTAACTCAAATTAAGAAGCGTTCGTTTGTAAAAGACAGGTGTCGCTGCTTTATGTTAAGGCCCCTCGCCCACGGCGACGTTTTGTAGCGACGCAGTAGCGATTCTGTCGCGCGTTCGCATCGACACAGTCTCAATTCGGTCGCTAGCTGTGTGCCCTCGCCCACATAAACGCGTTTCTGTCGCGATGCAAACGCGATTCAGTAACCCTCCCTCCGTTCTCTCCCCGATGTCGTCCGACACGGTCGCGCGTTTGCATCGATACAGTCACGCTGCTGTAGCGCGTTGGCATCGCTTCTGTAGTGCGTTGCAAATGCGACTAACGCGAGTTAGTAGCGATGCTGTCGCATGTATGTCAGCATCACTACAATAAGTCACCGTGGGCGAGGGCCCTAAGCTCATGTCGTCGCTTGCCTCTCTAACTGACGTAACTGACATTTTGCAAAATTTTCAGGCGATTAGACAGATCGATTCGTCTTGCAAAACTGTGTGCTTACCATGAGTTTACGTTAGGTGTGCTCGCTAGCGACTACGTAAAAAAATTACATTAATTGTATGACATATTGTGCAGCGCCCCTAGCGGCTACTTTCAAGAAACAAAATCTTCATAGATATTTTTGACGTACTCGCTAGCGAGCACACCTAACGTAAACTCATGGTAGGTGCACTGATTATGATGGTGTAGATAACTCAGTTTCGAAAAAAATGTCAGATACGTCTGTTAGAGAGGCAAGCGACGATGTGCGAGGGCTCTAAGGATTCACGAGGTGCTTTATTAGGCACCAGCCGTCGCTTATCGGCTCCGGGGTAATGACATGATTAAAAGCTTTTCCGTGGCGGGACTTCCCCAGCCTGAACGGTAATGGGGGTGTATCAAAAAGTGGTAGATTGTGTTTGTAACTTTGTACAAGATGTTTGGAGGTTATGGTAAGGTAGATTTTTTTTTGGCAGTGCGTATGAAAGAATTCCAAATGGAAGAGATTTGGAAATCATCAAATTTTGCGACATCGATAAACAATACTTGTAAATGGGGTTTACGGTAAAAATTGAACTGAAAAGTTTTTGAACAACATTTATTTTAATTTTTTGTGTACTCAGCTCTAAGGTCCGAATTCAAAACCACGTTTTGAACTTGATTCAATCTCACTTTGACTTCTGTAATTAACAGACCTATCTAATTATTAAAGTTCAGCCAATAAAAACCTTTGAAATATAATCGAATTTCCAGCTTCACACTGTAAAGGACGAAGCACACTTATCAACCCGGGAATGGATCGTAATCGTATCAACTCGAGGCGGTCAGTATTCTTTGTATGAATCTCTGTATTGTAACGTACATTTTTCCGCACCGTACCGTAAAAGCCTCGCCTTGCGTGCTGCAAAAGGCGGTGCCCTTTCCGGGTTGATAAGTGTGCTATGGCCTTAACACGGACCTAAGTCTCAGATACGCAGCCTGAGCTTATCGCCAGTAATGTGTGACTAACGGGCGCCTCGTGACAGGCGTATCCTGGCACTTCTTCTTTACATACTGACATAAAAAATGAGTGGTTGTTATTCTTGAGATCTCTTTACTAAGAGGGTTGAATGTCGACCGAGTTTAGGTGAGAACGTAACGGCTAAAAATGGCTAAGGCGTCGACGTTTTAGGAATAGTACCTACATTGAAAAATAAGCTTTATTGGCTTGTTCTTGTTACTCATGTGAATTTTGGGCAAGAAAAAAGTTTTAAAATACTCCATCAGAGATACAAACTTGGTTGTGGCTTTTATTGGAGGTCAAGCTGCAGATCCTGGCTATACAGGAATTACAGCGGGGGGAACGAGAGGGGAATAGTCCCGTATACTCAATGATGTTGTTAATTGTTTAGCAAGAAAAGTAATTAGGTAGTTACTTTCAGAAAATTACGGACCAAATATAAAATTAAATACATGTGGCATCCATATTACATGAAAGTTACGAGTAGAATGAAGAAATACTGGCTGTTTAAAAGCCAGAATATATTATTTTAGGTCTATTGCACGTTTGGGAAAATCTAGAATAAGCAATGTTAAAATATAAATAAGTGTCTGACCCTTCACCTATAAAGCTGTCTGTGCCAAGATGGCTATTCTTTTAATGGACCTTTATTCTATTTGCGAGGCAAGTCTTGATGCGTTTTTCGTATTTCGGCATATTAGTTTCGTTCCAGGCGTTGCAGCCCATATGTGCCCATCCATATGACCTTGGTATGAGCTAGGTACTCCTTAAAATTCAATACAATAGAGCTTGTTCAATCAATAGGTATTGTGGTGAATCTCATCACGATCTAAAAATGTGAGATATACTCGTATGGAGCTGTCCAGTCTGCAGTCCAGCATCGACTTACTTAGGAATTATGAAAATTAGGAAAAGCTAGCTAAATGACTGACGCCCGTATTGACAAACATTACTATGAGGTCTCACAGCCAATCACAGAGCTCTATTCAAGTCTGTGCGTTCGATTTGCTGCTTCACTTAAGCAAGCATCGTTTATGAATATGAGCGTTAATTTCTGAGACTAATAAATACTTAATGACAAAAACAGGCGACTTGATTCAGGGAATGGTTCAGCAGAATTGCCGCCAATATCAATCTCGGCGCTGTCGTCGGATGTTGTACCCTCGAGCGAGGGTCTAGTTTCCGCGATCATCTATCACAGCTCGCATTGTCAAAGTCAAAGCGAGTGTGGAAACGTCACACGAGCTCCTCGCGAGTTCGCGAGGTACATAAACATGGGTTAACGAGAATTATACGGTATACAAAGCCTTTACCTAATAGAACGAGTTTATCGCGATTGATCGGGGCTAACGGGACTAGTCGTGCAAAAATAAATTACTAATAATTCTTAAAAAAAAGTTGCAGGTCTTCAGTTCATCCACAAAATAATGATTTTATTTCGAAAACCAAACAACAAACCAAATAAATATAATTAAAAACTCTGTAAATATGTAAAAAAATTTTTTTTCTTACTTTTGTTCTCTACCATTTTTTTCAGGTTGAGCTAGTTTATTTTGTTTATCAATTCTGTTATATGTTAAAAAACGAGTATCTATCAATTAAGTAAGGATTATCCACACTTGATGGTCTGCGGTTAGGTCTAAGTAAACGCACAGCACAACCCGCATCATGTACGATTACCTACTTTGATCTGACCGCAGTGACATAACCTTTAACCGCGTTCTTCGTTACAATGTCATTCGAAACTACGTAGGGGACCCCCTTTAACCTATTTACAATATTTTTATTTGTTCTCAGTGCAACACTATGCGGGGTATTGGTGGCCGTTTGCGCGGCGTGCTGGCGACGTGCGCCGGCGCCTGACAAGCCCGATGACGTCACGTGCGCGGGAGTTTACACAGTCAGCAGCGACGCGAGACTTACACAGGTATGACTAGAAATAACTAAAGACGGGAGAACTTTATGTAGTTGTAATAAGTGTTAATTTGCTATAAAAATGTACGTATAGTCTGATGTGCTCTCTATGATAAATGGGAATTATTTTTTCGGCGCCATGATGGAAAAATTACGCAGCTTTTAAGCTTCTTCTAGAAGCTTTATAATTATTTCTAATATTTCTCTAATATGTCCATGATACAACGGACAGGTCAACATAATTACAAAGGTATCAAATAACATAATCCAATTAACGTATAAAAGGTCAACGTAACAACAACATTGTTATACAATTATTTGCGGCGATTTTCATTTTAAAGGTTTATAAGGTTTACGATATCAAATGTTAAGAATAACAATACCTATCACTCAACAAGTGTACCAGTGTTAAGTCGGGCTGTTAATGACTATGAACTCATTAATCAGTGCGTGCGTATTTTCATACTTAAGTACCTAAATTACACCGATTTGGTATCGGCTGATCCTTCATACAAAATTGAAGCCGATCAACCCTATCGGCCGACAAAAATTCTGTGGTCTGTGAGGTCTCAAGCATCAGCGTTAGTAAAAATAGCCCCAGCGAAGGAAGCGACATCTGTTCTGCTTAAATACCACACATTTAATCATGCAGTCCTTTTAAATGTCAGAGACGATTAAACAAAATGCAGGAATCTCGTGCATCCTGGAATCGAGTTAGTAATTCTGATAGTGGGCACGCTGTCAGCAGCTAATGAACACTCGTGTAGTGACTTCTGACGTAAAGGTCAGGGTTGAGCAAAAAGGGATGTAAAGCGAATTACGTTTCAGTTACAAGCTATTCCAGAAAAGGACACGTGCTGTTTTTGCCGTGAGGCTGAGGAGGGATTCCAATTCCTTCTCTCAAAATTGAATGGCCTTCTAGAGACTTAATGGTCTGTATAATTTTCGCAAAGTTACTTCAAGATTGAAACATGTGTGATGCTTACTTATAAAGTAGGGTTATTTAATAGATAAGGAAGGAGTCACTGGATTATTCTCTTCATTGTTTCAATTGCACACTATGGGCTTAAAATTTTAAATGGGCCAAAATTGAAGTCAGACTAGTAAACCTACTCGTATGTATATCTTTTCGGGGTTAGTCGGAAAATAAGAAAGAATTATGGGATAAAATATATTCTTAGATCGGTCTATGGATAACCTAGACTTTATATTAGCTAAAAAAGTACAGCTAGCTATGTAGAATTAGACTACTGCACACGAGGATTTATAAAGAGAGGTACTTACTACTATAGAAGTTAAAAGCAAAATAAGAGTAAATTTGCCCGAAATGTAAAGTCCACAATTTATCAATAATAACAACTGGCACACTAATGCATGGTATGACATGACGTGTACCGTATTGAATTTTGGAAAGATATTTTGAAAACTTTCAATGTAAAAATATGTAGAGTCGACTGTACCTACGTATGATATCGAAGTGACTGTTGAATCTGATTGCTTTTTGCCGAGTATACGTGGGTTCTGGGCTCCGTAGGGCGTAACGATTTCTTGCCAGGGAGTTTGTGGTTGACGTATGGCTAAAGGCCAAAGGTAACACACAACTGGTCTACTTAAGATTATTCTAGGAAATAATTCTTAATTATGGCATCTATTTTGTAGAACTAGCACCGAGGTTTAACCTGTAATAGAGGCTCTATTAGACTAATTAATTGACAAACTATCCTTAACTAAAATTCACTGAAAGATTATGACTAAATAAGATTTTGCTTTGAGATAAACTTGAAAATATTCTAAAATTATTAAGTACACTATAAGCTTGCAGTGGGTAACCTTCTTTATTGTCTACAAATAATAGGAATAAGTATAAAAGATTTTGTAGATACAAAAACGTTAACATCAAGTCACGAGAGGAAAGACTTTGCAAGTCAAAAAATGTCGTCTACAATTCATATTGCCACTCAGACAAGGCTTATTGCAAAAGGATTCAAAATATTAGTTGTTTTGGGACTACTCGTTATATTCTTTAAATATTCAACTGACATTCTGGTATACGAAATTGCACAAATTGTATAAGAATTTGTGTACAATTGGTTGCGAGAAAAGAGCAAATTAGAAAAGTGGACATGTTTCTCAGAAACATTGATTTTTATGAAACAACTATTTGCTAAATTCAGGTAAAGATAAACTGGAGCTGTTTTGCACTAAAAAAATGGCTAGTATGATGTATCAATCACTTTAATTGAACGTTGGTTGTGGTGAACCCATTCATAACACAAGCATATTGAGCTTAGCACGAGGGGTTAACGGGGCTATTAGTAATTTGTGCAATGGAAAAAGAAAAGAATCCAGCTTTTTGTTTGTTTATTGAGGCTAGAAAACTACTGGAAAACGCAGCGTGTGGACGTCCACCTACAAGGTGGACCGACGACATCGTAAAGGTAGCAGGGAAGCGTTGTCGCAGGCCGCTACCAATCGATCAACGTGGAAAGCATTGGGGGAGGCCTATGTTCAGCAGTCAAAATCAAAAAAATCATTTATTTACATACATCACACATATTTTTACATATAGACAGTGGACGTCCTATGGCTGAAATGATGATGATGATGATGATTGAGGTTAGATGTGCATCCCAATAAGCAGATTAGCTAACAAAGGGGTCCCTCAGCAACTAAGCGTGCCTAATTAATCTAATTTATGTAATTATGTGGGTTAATTACCCATTATCGGCTATAATTAAATGTTTAAGGCTTCACGGGTTTTCACGCGTACTGTCCAAGGCAATTATAGCCGTTCTCGAGGAATACTCGTTATAAAAATTTAGTTTTATTGTATTTTGGGAGAAGATAGTTTGAATTGGCACCCACATATTCCTTTATCATAGCAAAATACGAGTAGAGTGTGCAATAGCACACCACACAAAACTCTCAAATAAAAGAAAAAATATACCTACTCGTACCTATTTATCACTTAAGTACGTATGTAGTTAGTTTACCTACGTATTGCTTAGTAGTCTGTATTTTTTATGTCTTTACTAATACGGATTTAAAATGACTGTCAGATTATCAATTGAATTAACCATTCGATTTCATCATTCTAAAAACTACTGTTTTCTTTTGTGACCTGCAAGACTTGCAATAAATAATGTAAAAATTGCATTTCCATCGAGCAAATCTCGGTCAAAAGTGCTTTAACGAAATGTTAGCATAGAAGACGATGGACCCAGCTTGGAAAACAAGAAAACGAAGAAAACAACCACTCGACTATCCCTTTGTGTAATAAAAACTTGACTGTGCTCTGTTTCGACGTTTTCTTGAGTATTGAAAGTTTGCTATAATTTGTTATCAATTGCATAGAACATGGAAATACTAAAATATAATAAAATGAAAAGATTTTTTACAGTAGTTACTGAGGGGTTTTTTCAATGTTTTTTATGAAATATTTACAAAAACTCAAAACAACAAGCGCTTTTTTTCAGTACCTACTTATCATTGATCTTATTCTATCTTCAGAAAAAACTAACGATCGAACTTACGCTCCACAACTTTAGCGGCAGCGTTTTGTTTTTGAAACAAATGAACAACGAAAATCTAGTCCTAAAAACTTGCATGAATAACTCCTGTATTCACAAACATTACTATGAGGTCTCACAGTGCGCGTGGACGCACAGGGTGACACACGAACCAATCACAGAGCTTTATTCAACACTGTACGTTCGATTTGCTGCTTCACTTAAGCAAGCATCGTTTGTGAATACGGGCGTAAGATATGATACCTAGCTGTTATTAATATTATAAATAGATCCGTCTTCTAGAGGCGTGCACTCAGGTATTTGCCCAAGAATGCGCCCCCACAGTTGCACCTGCAAGTATTTGAGGCACGCTTTGCGAGTGCATTGCGTATCGTTAACAGCACGTTAGGCAAGCTTTGGCTTGTTAAATCGTATACAGGGTGTTGATTTCAATACCCGCCATATTTAGGGAGTTGATTAAGTAGCTTATTCTGATCACGAATCAGCAAAAAAACTGACTTCAAATTTTTTTTAAATTATATTTTAAATATCTACGATTTCCATAATCGACCACTACAGTGCAGAATAGTCCCCCAACGCAAACGGCGCGCGGCGCTCACCCGATGACCCGGGCAAGCGCTGCGCCCCCCGTCCCGCGCCCCACTACCCGCGCTCGCCCATGAGTCAGTCAACTATCAGCCACAATCAGCTGTGAGTTCAACGACGACTACTGGACGGAGCTTAATCCAAATCTACCCTAAAAATGTAATGAGTAAATTAGTTACTTACACCTTATCACGTTACGAGTTTATTTTTTGCTCTAAAAACTAATTAATTAAGCCTAGGTCTTTAATAAAAAAACCTTTTACACGAATTTGCTTCCTTCCGCAAAATAAAAAAATTTACAAAACCTACATTTTTTTTTTAATTTAAACCATGCTTTTATGTGTGTGATAAGCTTGTACCTAGTTACTTATCATTCAAAAGTACTGTAAACAGATGACAATAATGCTCTTTCATACAGGTTCGTTATTCCTTACATTTCTAGCTCTCTACCTTAATAACTTTTACGTTTTAATTTCTATCGGCGTTTAATTTAAATTCCCTGAACGACTGTTGGGCTGTTAGTTAGGTTCAGGTTAAACTTCCATTCTTCATAACTTACATAAAATAATTCATCATCATGTTCGTGATTATTTTAAATGAACTTAATTTCATTACTTACACGAAATAACTATCAAAATGTATTGATATTCTTATCGTTTTAATAATAACGATTGAGCTACTACAAATCATTTGCATTTGAGTATTTTGGAAGCTGGCTATAAGAGCATTAATTATGATAGGACGGATCTTTAGTTAACAAAGATCTTCGGTCATCGAATGTGCTTTTCTAATTGCAAATTTGCGATTTTTGATTGATTTCTCGTGCGGTTTTGAGTAGTTAGTGTGTGAACGTGTGATAGTGAGTGTGGTAATAGTGAGTGAGTGTTAGGAATATGCCTAACCATACGTACAGTGCTCGTGAGTAGATACGTAAACATGGTTTACTGTTACGGGAGGGCACGTGGAAACGCATCTGAAGTCGCATCGGTAAGTAAGTACCTAGCTCTAGCTCTAAACTTAAAGGACATTCCTTTTTAATGTAGGAAGTGAATAATCTGGTAATTTTGTGTAGAAAATACCTACTCCCGCCATCGCGGTAGGTAGTGGCGGAAAGCGCTCCAATACACTCACACACACATAGGAAACAGCAAACTAATTTAAAACGAACTTTAACTTTAGTTAGTCAAAGAAAAATACCTATTTACACTACCAACTTTACGTATCCTTCAGTAGACTATCCGACACGATAAGCGAGCGATCCGCGTAGCTCGATGGGTGCCCGTGCCACAGTAAACGTATTAAATTATTGCGAGCCATAGTACAGTTGATGTTGCACGGAAAATATTCGCTAAAAATTCCACTTTCGTTTGTAATTTATTTTTTGGTGGATAATGCGTTTATGTAAGTCATAATAGATCACCTAAATAAATATGGCGAGTATTGAAATCAACACCCTGTATAGTATAACAAGAGACATACTTACATAAAATATTATTTTGCACTATAAATAATATATCTTACAGTCTGGACTGTTAAACCGCCAGCTTTGCTGTAGCTTTTTAATCTTAAGTACAAACCATATACGAATTCGTCGTTTTAAGAAACGAAGAAGGAATTAAGTTTATTCTCCACTACTGGAGCAAGACTCTGATGTACCAGATCCAAATGGAAAATTCCTATCGCTAGCCAGAAGGGTTAGTGAATCTGTTTGCTTAGATGTATTTTGTCCCATGGTCGCCTTTACAAGACCTTTTTGTTAGAAAAATTATGTTTCTAAAATCAAACTGTAACAATGTTACTTAACACAAGTCAGCATCAAACGAGCCAGCTGTTTCAATGCTAGTCACTGATATAATATTCCACTAATTATCCGCTTTGTAAGCGATCGAGCAATCGAGCTGAGATGAGGGCTCGTTTGAGCTAGAATTGATTTGCAATTAGTGTAGGTAGGACTGAAGGGCACTTAATTAGGTACAGTGACATCACATCAAGGTAAACACTGTGACATCTTATTTAGTTGTAATACTGGCGATTTTGCTACAAAAATGTATAATCTGAGGTGGAATTGTGTAAAGCAATCGTATTCATTTGACAGTTCATAACGTACGATAAAGTCAGTTGAACAAAGCGTTTGACAGAATAATCGTACGTTATGAACTGTCAAATGATAACGATTGCTTTACACAATTCCAATTAAATAATGCATACGTCCGGTCGCAATTGGAATACGCCTCTACTGTGTGGAACCCTATGTACTCAAAGCTAACCTAACCTAACCTAAGTAAGATACTAACCCTAGTCATAAGTTTTATATTTTTATTACATACTAACCCATGGACCAATTATTGTGGTCTAATGAATAAAGAAATATGAATTGGAATTAATTAAGGAATTTATTACAAAACACCTTAATTTAAACGGTATTTTATATGGATTACTTGCAGTTCTGACAGTAGCTAAGTGATAGTAGATGTAACAAAATGGCGCTAGCATTTATTGTTAACGATGAGGCAAAAATATAATTAAAACCCCTCAGTTGAAATACTGTATCTTGAAATATATTTAAGTCTAAAATCAAGTTTACACTATTAGCATTAATTTACTGTCAAATTGATGTGGTTTCCGAAATAAAGTGACTGAATTTTCCCGTAAATTTTGTTATACAAACCTAACGGAAGACTACAAGCTAAACTCTTTAGCTGACACCTTCGCCCCGCTCCCAAAGGCTTCAACGATACAGCTCATTAAGACTAATCCAATTGCTTTCAGCTAATTACATGACTACAGTGTAGGGTGACCATCTAATCGTTAAAAGTTCTGACAATTAGCTAGACAATTTAAAAATAAAGTCGGATTCTTTAAAAATTTCCCTATACAGGGTGTTGATTTCAATACTCGCCATATTTATTTAGGTGATCTATTATGACTTACATAAACGCATTATCCACCAAAAAATAAATTACAAACGAAAGTGGAATTTTTAGCGAATATTTTCCGTGCAACATCAACTGTACTATGGCTCGCAATAATTTAATACGTTTACTGTGGCACGGGCACCCATCGAGCTACGCGGATCGCTCGCTTATCGTGTCGGATAGTCTACTGAAGGATACGTAAAGTTGGTAGTGTAAATAGGTATTTTTCTTTGACTAACTAAAGTTAAAGTTCGTTTTAAATTAGTTTGCTGTTTCCTATGTGTGTGTGAGTGTATTGGAGCGCTTTCCGCCACTACCTACCGCGATGGCGGGAGTAGGTATTTTCTACACAAAATTACCAGATTATTCACTTCCTACATTAAAAAGGAATGTCCTTTAAGTTTAGAGCTAGAGCTAGGTACTTACTTACCGATGCGACTTCAGATGCGTTTCCACGTGCCCTCCCGTAACAGTAAACCATGTTTACGTATCTACTCACGAGCACTGTACGTATGGTTAGGCATATTCCTAACACTCACTCACTATTACCACACTCACTA